>NC_043018.1:4760629-4830629 GCF_006345805.1 Octopus sinensis | reverse complement strand
TAAAAAGAGGGAGAGTGTTGTATATTAAGTCTATAAAATTGTGCATAAAGTATATAAAGTTCATTGAGGGATCATTGTATTCCAATTTTCTTCACATTTCAATGAATAGCGCAAATGAACGACTCTCTTTTGATACAGACATAACACAGGCTACACTTTCAGGCTTTTGGGATAAAGTTTTCAGACGCAGCCCAATGAGTTGACCATTAATTCTGTGAAATATTCACAGGTCCCGCGAGTTTACTATATTTTATTATTGCCTTTGGTTCTTAACGTTTTTCATTTAAATCTTTTATCGATTATCTAATTGTCATTTCATTTTCTATCTTAACCCCAAAAGTGTTAAGATAGAAAATGAAATGACAATAAAATAATCGATGAAAGATGAAACATGCATACGTACGTGTGTGTGTGTGTGTGTGTGTGTGTGTGCGTGTCTGTGTGTGCGTGTGTCTGTGTGTGTGTGTGTGTGCGTGTCTGTGTGTGTGTGCGTGCGTGTGTGTGTGTGATAGTGCATTTAAAGCAACTTGATGTGGTAATATACACATTATTTCGCCCACCCGATGTCTCAAAGCACGATGATGAAGTTGAAGGGGAAAATGTCCGAAGAAAACTAGAATATTGCGTTAATGTGCTTTTGATGGGTAACTTCAACTTCGCGAACGTAAGATGGCCGGAAGGTGACATAATCTCAGGAATGACACGCAAAGAGCACAGTCAAGCAGAATCCCTGCTTGATCTCATGGAAAAGATGTCCATGAAACAAACCATCCTCTCTCCAACCAGAAAGAAAAACCATCTTAGATCTCTGCTTCACCAACAGTGGGGAATTTATCTGCGATGTGAATCTATCACCAACAATTTTCTCAGATCATAACAGAATTGAGAACGTCTATCCCGGAAGTAAAGATGTATTCCACACAAAAGACACCCAAACCCTATCCAGTTTGAATTTCTACGTGGCTGACTGGATCTCACTTGAAGAACAGGAACTCCAGCAAAACTGGTTTCAAGTCTTTCTATTCAAAACATTAATATGAAACTTAAAAGAATTCCTGTCAACGATGCGAGCCATATGCGTTAAATTTGTTCCAGAGAAGAGAGCCAATACATACAAATGCACCATTCCCCGAAACAGGAGAGTCGTTAGGAGACGGAGAATAAAGATCTCCAATTGTTTTATAAATAGCTTAATGACAATGAGAAATTCCTCCTCAAAGGGACACTCTTAGATATCGAAAATAAACCCAGACATTCGCAAGGAAAAAGAAAGGGTAGGAAGAGAAACCAAGGGGCGGGGAGGATAATATAAAAGTTAATCCTAAAGTCTTCTCCAAGTCTGCGAAAGAATCTATCTCAGTGCACTCCAAGACAGGAGCCACTGTTTGAAGGAGATAATCCACTGACTGCTGACCCCCGCCCCCGGCAAGTGAAGTGCTAAATAAACAATTCCAAAGTGTCTCCACCTATTCCCTGGGTAATATGCAAATAAGCAAGCCTGGTAAGTTCTTAAACACTGCAGATCTACATGTGAAAGAAGCAACCATCGATTATGTGCTCGAACCCAGCAACGGGCCTCGATGGATTTACAGCCGTTCTTTGAAAAAAGGTCACAAGGAAGTTCTTGCAGAAGCACTTCAGATACTTTTTCAGAGTTTGCTTGCATGTGGCTAACTTCCTAAAACGTTAAAAGAAGGCATAATATGCCTTCTTCATAAAGGAGGAAGTAGGGCAGAGGCTAAAATATACAGGTTTATCTCTCTGACAACACATGTTTGCCATGGAACGCATCGTCAGGTGGGGGCCGAACACGTTCGTGGGAGAAAATAACCTGCTCACAGACACACAACATGGCGTCCGTCCGGGGAGAAACCGCTACTACAGTATTATGACTGGGTACTGGAACAACTCAAATGTGGATGTGATAAGTTTCGACTTTGCCAAGGCCTTCGACAGTTGGTCATGGGATATGTCACAAACTGCGTGACGTTGGTATCATTGGAAAATTAGGGGATTGGCTGCAAAACTTTTTTTAAAAGGCAGAAGCCAATGATGCTCTCTCTGGGAAGACACCAATTTTCAGTAGAGTCCCTCAAGGAACAGTACTGGGACCACTACTGTTTGTGGTAACTCTTTCAGACATGTCCTCAGCTCTGCTAGTGATACAAAAGTATCACAGGTGGTCAACGACCCTGATGACACCCTAAAACTGCAGAAAGACCTGAACGAAATATACAAGTGGGCTGATGGAAATAACAAAGTAGTTCAATGCTGAGAAGTTTCAAGCATTCTACTGTTAGGCTTAAGTCGGAATACAGAGGACCAGGGGTAGTGTAATCCCAAAGTCAGAGTCAGGATGTGACCTGGGAAATCTACAGGAGTGATGATGCAACTTTCCATACACTTCATTTAGTCTGCGATGATTATACTCGTGTAACGAGGCGACAACCATCGTGTACGTATTGTGAGAGACCTCCTACTCTTTGTTTAGAAATCTCTCTTAAAGAGAAAAGTTTAAAAAACAAAACAAAAAACACCTGTCTCATTGCGAAGCCGCGGATATTTACTCTTGCTTGTTTCTGGACTATTTGACTTTGTTGATGAGTCTTAGCGATGCTGTACGTGTTGTATTGACTTCAAATTTCAGCACCAGCCTAGCTGATGACCATCGTCTTTAACATCTAGAATAATTTATATCACAGCATTACACGTTGTGAGAACGACTCAGGCTTTTGAATCCTGCCAGCGACTTTGCCAGAATTTGTTGTAGCTTTGACATTCATACGAATTCTCTGACTGCTTGGTTGTTCCGGATTATTCTGATAATGTTCTCTGTGCACCCTCATGTACCTAGATAATCCAGAATGATTTATAGATGCTTTCTAGTGGAAAGTGCATTTGTGTTTGGCCCCCAAAATAAAGTCGTTGTAATTTGTAACAGGTCTTTCTGAGTGATTTCTGTGGTGTTTCACTAGACTTTCGCGACACACACACACTGCCCAGTCTTCTCCTTGGCCATCGTCGACAATGACAGGCGAGCTTATGTATATATGTATGTATACAGTCATTAAGCAAGTTGAATACATTTACATAAATACATACATATGTGTATATATACAAAGTCCACTCAAAAAGTGAATACACACTTGTCTGAATAACTTAATAAATTTAGTATCAAAATATTTCTACGTTTTCCTTTTCTTGTAGTTTATATATATATATATATATATATATATATATATGTGTGTGTGTGTGTGTGTGTGTGTGTGTGTGTATAGATGTTGGCTTCAATTCCTTGACCGGGTGGTGCGTGGTGTTCTCGAGCAAAACACTTCATGTTACTCTGCGATCCCTTCCGACACCTGACGCGTGGCACACCGTGCACCTGTTCAAGCAATGTCCATTGGATGGAGTGGGGAGGGAGCCAATGTGCGGGACATGCCACTTTCATACCGGGTATCCAACTTTCCTCCAGTTTGGTAGGGGACAAGCGTTATACTTCACTTTCCACACTCTACTTCGACTGGGAACCTGAATCTATTGAAAAGAGTTTTCTATACTGGGAACGTTGAGTTTAGTTTTCGGGAATCGTAACCCAGCTAAGATAACCTATCTGTAGATTTTCAAACTGGAGGCTTGAGTAGTCAACTGCCTTGTATTGAAGACATTTCACACTATCCTTATCCGTTAACACGATGGGAAAACTCGAATCGTTCCTCAAAATGTTTCCGAACGCCTAAGGAAGTCTAGCTTTTGCATCGACATTTATAAGTCTCAGACACAACCTATATCTCAACAGGAAAACCAGCCTACCAATCGGATCCCTGAAAGATTTACCTGGATATTCATCTCTTTCCAAAACAACACAGGTCACCTCATTCGATATGGTTTGACGACGTTGTGGTCAATTAGACATTCAAACGCATCGGTTTCGTCTGCTTTTGCTTCGTTAATGGCTATTAATCTGAGGTTGCTGACTCGAAGTCATACAGCAACTCACCTGACCCTGCTTCTATTTGAACCCCAGTCCATATGCATCTCATTCTCAACCAATTTTACCTATTCCCCCACCACCACCACCACCATAACATACATGTATGAAAACATCGGCTAAAAGAACCGTTCCTTTTGGCACGAAGTCCCAGAGAAAAGTTCTCTGCCCGTGTAACAGACACTCCTTTCTCATTGTCAGAAATGGTGTGAAACAAGGTTTTCTGTTCCCCGACAGTTACATAAAATAAAATAAAATTAATAGAAATCAACTTACTTCAGCGAATGGGAAATATTTTCTTAGAAAAAAATTACTATGATTGAAAGTTGCAAAACATTAAAATGTATTATTTGTTTTTTAATATTCTTCCGTAATTTTTTAAAACTTGGTTAAAAAAAATGAAAGAATTTTTTCAATCTACTTTTATGAAGTTTCGAACTGGAATAAAATAAAAGGAAATTTTTTAAACGCGGCGTTTTTTTTTTTGACATTTCATTGTGACGTCATTGATTACGTCAGACGGGAAAACCCCGTTTTGTGATGGGGAAAGTTTTAAAAACTGAAATCTGTCAGAAGTTGTCTCCCCTACAACAATAAATTACGATAAAAATATTTTTATCTTTAACTTGTTTTACGCATTAGACAATGGCCACGCTGGGGCACCGCCTCGAAGAATTTCTAGTCGAATGAATCCACTCGAGTACATAAAAAAACCCTGGTACTTATTCTATCAGTCATAAACATACCAACACCGTTGTCAAGCGGTGGTTAGGGACAAACACACACACACAGTTATGTGTGTGTATATACGACGGGCTTCTTTCAGTGTTTCCATCTACAAAATCCACTCAAAAGGCTTTGGTCGGCCCAAGACCATAGTAGGAAACACTTGGCCAAGGTGCCATGCAGTGGAACTGAACCTGGAACCATGTGGTTGGGAAGCAAAGGGCTAATGTTGTTTATTCATCTTCAATCCTTGGACATTACTGCCTCGAGTGCCGAGACTCGTCACCCACTTTCCGTGACGCGTAAGTAGCTGAGACTGCAACATTACAGAGTTGCCAGTCCGTTGCAGATGAATGGTTGGCTCTGGGAAACGCTCAAGAACACAACCCATCACCCAGTCCGAAAATCGAAACCAAGACCTTGCAATCGGCAGAGCAACACTAAGCCACCTACTCTCACTCTTCCTTACCACACTAATTACTTTCAATTAAACACTTAGTTTTTATGCTCATTTACCTCATTTATGGAAACATTAATTTAATTACTGTTTTCCATGCAGATGTCTTTTTTCTTCTTTTTTTTTTAATTGTGGGATCTCGATGAAGTGGTCGTATTTGTTGTCTTTGTAATTCCTCAAAGACCAACGAGATTGATATCATTTAATGTTCCTCTTGACCATAGTAGGAAACACCAGGGAAAAGCACCACTGATGCCATATTTCTGGTAAGACTACTGCAGGAGAAATACCTAACCAAAGATAAGCCCCTGTACCTGGCTTTTGTTGACATGGAGAATGCCTTCGACAGGGTCCCCTGATCCCTCATCTGGTGGTCAATGAGGAAACTAGGGATAGATGAATGGTTAGTGAGAGCTGTGCGAGCCAAGTACAGGGACGCTGCTAGTAAGGTGAGAGTTGGCGACGAGTACAGTGAAGAATTCCGGGTAGAGGTAGGGGTCCACCAAGGCTCAGTCTTCAGCCCCCTCCTATTTATCATAGTCCTCCAGGCAATAATGGAGGAATTCAAGATGGGTTGCCCCTGGGAGCTCCTCTATGCTGATGACCTTGCTCTAATTGCTAAGTTACTATCAGAACTGGAGGAGAGGTTTCAGGTGTGGAAGCAAGGATTAGAATCGAAGGGTTTTAGAGTCAACCTAGCTAAAACCAAAGTCCTAATAAGTAGGAAGGTAGATAAATCACAAACGCCTTCAGGTAGATGGCCTTGCTCGATCTGTAGAAAAGGCGTAGGTAGAAACTCTATAAGTTGCACATAAGAGGTGCAGCAATGTCAAAGGAAGGCTAACTAGGAAAATAGTTTTTGTTTGTGGCAGATGCTCAGGAGCAATAAACACTGAAAATGTGCAGAGACCAACTTCCGCCACATTCCAGGGAGAAAAACTAGAAATAGTTGATAGCTTCCGTTACCTAGGTGACCAAGTCAGTAGCGGGGACGGGTGTCTGAAAGTGTAACTGCTAGAGTAAGAATAGCCTGGGCAAAGTTCAGAGAGCTCTTACCTCTGCTGGTGACAAAAGGCCTCTCGCTAAGAGTAAAAGGCAGACTGTATGACGCTTGCGTACGAACATCCATGCTACATGGCAGTGAAACATGGACCGCGACTGCTGAGGATATGCGTAAGCTCGCAAGAAATGAAGCCAGTATGCTCTGATGGATGTGTAATGTCAGTGTGCATACTCGACAGAGTGTAGGTACCTTGAGAGAAAAGTTGGACCTAAGAAGCATCAGCTGTGGTGTGCAAGAGAGACGACTGTGCTGGTATGGTCATGTGGCAAGAATGGATGAAGATAGTTGTGTGAAAAAGTGCCACACCCTAGCGGTTGAGGGAACCTGTGGAAGAGGTAGACCCAGGAAAACCTGGGACGAGGTGGTGAAGCACGACCTTCGAACTTTAGGTCTCACCGAGGAAATGACTAGAGATCGAGACCTATGGAAGTATGCTGTGCATGAGAAGACCCGGCAGGACAAGTGAGACCATAACCCGTGGCCTCTACCTGGGATGTAGCCAGTCCACTTATGCATACCTTTCCTTCTTGGGACACAAATTTCTACTTGTGAAAACCTGCTGAGGCAAGTGAGAATCAGAATCAAAATCGAAATCGATCAACATCAATGAAATTTGTAGCTGTGATACCAGTGCCGGTGGCACGTAAGAGAACCATCCGAACGTGGCCGTTGCCAGCGCCACTCCGACTCGCCTCCGTGCCGGTGGCACGTAAAAAGCACCATCCGATCGTGGCCGTTTGCCAGCTTCCTCTGGCACCGGTGCCGGTGGCACATAAATAGCACCCACTACACTCACCGAGTGGTTGGCGTTAGGAAGGACATCCAGCTGTAGAAACATTGCCAGATCAGACTGGGCCTGGTGCAGCCTTCTGACTTCCCAGACCCCAGTTGAACTGTCCAACCCATGCTAGCATGGAAAGCGGACGCTAAAAGATGATGATGATATATATATATATATGTGTGTGTGTGTATATATATATATATAGATAGATAGATATACACCCAGAATCATGCTAATAGCTTAGGGGTGAAATTTGGACTTTCTCAGGTTTTCTGTGAATCGATTTTGATAAAACTTTTCCCAGCAGCTTTGCACACAATGACAATACCATTGCCATGTTTTCGTTAATCTGTGTAACATCCTTTTTTTTTTATTTATTTATTTCAGATTCTTCAGTTTCTGGGTGAATCACGCTAATAGCTTTTGAATGAAATCTAGATATATTTTGGCAGAAAATGAAGAGTAATGATATACAGGCAGCAACACCATCAACCTTTCACCTTGTCTGCCGTAAAACCCTAGGAATGTTTAAGTGGTCCTAGCAGAGTGGGAGGGAGCATTGCCATGCATGAATACAAGATTCCTTAAAAGTGACAGAGGTATGTCATCTAACCAGGGATTCAAGACCTCCTTCAGGAGATTGCAGAAGGTGGCTGCAGTCACTTTAACCCTTTCAGGCACCCTGACTGCGCCAACAAGTCTGTCTCCAATGATACCATCCCACAACATGACTCCTCCACCGTGTTGTTGACATTGTAAACGTTGGTGACACTCCTCTCCAAAATAGACCAAACCATTTGCCCAACCGTCAGGTCCGTCATGGGTTGCCCTGGTTTCATCAGTGAACAGAACACAATGTGATGGGGCATTAAAGGAGACAGTTTCAGGGATTCTTGTACGGAAGCCATGGTTCTGAAGATGTGATTTCTGATGGTTTTCAGTATATGAGGAAGTCTGGAGGCAATGAAAATGGCTTTGATTGTTTGTCCAGGTTTCCCATGTAACTTGCGACTAATATTCTTTAAATCCCTAGCTGTCACAGTCTTGGAGGTCCCACAATCAGATCATTTCTTCTTTGGCAAAGGTCCTTCAGGAATCATCTATGTCCACATAACAACCTAGCTTCTCCACAATGACACGAAGAGAGGTGCCTTTAGCACTTTGATTAAGGCCTTTTCCATGTCCCATTGTTCTTAGAGGACACATGCTATTAGCGTGATTCATTCAAAAACTGAAGAATCTGAAATAGAGAAAAAAAAAGGACATTATGCAGAATAACAAAAACATAACAATGGTGTTGCCATAATGTGCAAACCAGCTGGGAAAAGTTTTATCAAAATCGATTCACAGGAAAATGAGAACTCCTAAACTATTAGCATGGTTCTGGGTCATATATTATTACTTATGGTGAATTAAAAACAAACCACAACTGTTAGTTGCCTCAGCTTGTTGGTTCAATACTACATACCCAGCCGATCCTGTTGATGGAATCCCAGATTCTATTGCATCCTGCAACTGAACTATATATATATATATATATATATATATATATATATATTATGGAGTAGGTTGAGTGTATCGTCATTGTTTTAGCGTACTCTTTTCCATACTTACATAAATCAAGTGGAATTTTGAAGTAAATTTTCTGCAATCAGAAGCCCTTCCTGTCCCCAACTCACACGTATTTCCAAACCAGGTAATACTTCACATACCTGGATGTCTTTCAAAGAAGACCTAAAATGAACAGCACTTGTTAAATGGTTATGCCTCTTTACTACCATCATGTGATGTTAGGACAAGAGTTCAAACACGCACAACATATAATCTTTTATCTTTCACTTGGGCCCTGTCGATCCATACAGCATTGCCAGAGTCTAACAAGCTGCAGAACTATGCCAGGCCCTAATCTCAGCTTTAGCTTTGTCTCTACAGCTGGATGCCCTTCCTAATGCTAAGCAATTCACTATGTACACTGGGTGCTTTTTCAAATCACCAGCTCTAGTGAGGTCCCAAAAGACCAAGCATACCGTAATGTAGTTGGCATTAGAGAGGGCACCAAACAATTGAAACTATACCAAAATTAAGAGTGGTGCAAGACATGGTCAATAGACTTGTTGGATCCTGCCAAAACGTCTGCCTCATGCAACTGGATGAAAAGTTATATATATATCATCATTTAACCTCTGCTTTCCATGCTGGCATGGGTTGGACGGATTCACTAAAAACCGGTAAGCTGCACCAGGCTTCAATCTGATTTGGCAAGGTTTCTACAGCTGGACGCCCTTTCTAACGCCAACTACTCCATATGGGCACTTTTTAAGTGCCATTGACATGACACCAGCACCGGCCATGACTACGACTTCACTTGGCTTGACCGGTCTACACAAGCACGGTCCATCACCAGAGCTCTTGCTCCCCTGTCACTGCCTCCGTGAGGTCCAATGCTCAAACGGCACTTTTTAAGGGCCACAACTACAATTTCAATAGGCTTGACTGGTCTTCTCAAGAAAAGCATATCGCCCCCAACGTCTGAAGGGTGCTTTCTATGTGCCAGATACGCAACACTGGCATTAGTCACAACTACGATCTCTCTTGTCTTGACAGGTCTATACAAGCAGGGTGTATTGTCAAAGGTCTCAGTCCCCTGCCACTGCCACCATGAGGCCCAACATTTGAAGATCATGCACCAACACCTTGTCCCATATCTTCCTGGGTGCAGCTGTCCTCATCCATACGCATCACATGGCCGTATAAGCACAGTCATCTCTCTTGCATACGACATCTGATACCTCTTATGCCCAACTTTTCTCTCAGGAATAGATAAACATATATATATATATATAAATATATATATATATATGAGAGAGAGAGAGAGAGAGTGTGTGTGTGTCAAAAGTCACACACCAAAACAGTTGACATTTTATTTATATTACATCATTATCATCATCGTTATTATTAATTTCATTCATCATGTACAAGTACTTGAGTATTCATCATTATTCTAATCTATCTTAGAAGTATGTCTTTGACAATTCCAGAGTATACTAAACTTATTTTGTGTGTGGACTTTTGCCCTGCCCTGTATAATTCACACACAGACACACACACACAAATACAGTAAAACAAAGACACAAAGGAGTTCTGAATGAAAGCCAAAATAACAAAATAAAACAAACGATATTAAACTAACCTAAGAGTAACTTTATTAGCAATTCATGTCACTATTTTTGCTGGTCCAATGTATATAATGTAACCATGTTTGTTTGCTTGTAGTTTTGGTAGTTTTTTGGGGTTTTTTTTTTTCATACAATCTGTTTCCACAATGATGGACACCACAGAGACAGACACACAGACAGATATTGATTGATTGATTGAACAAAGGCAAATTGAACAGAAAACTGGATGTCTGTAAATAGATGTGCATGTGTGTGTGTGTGTGTGTGTGGATGTATGTAGATATGTTCATATTTTGTGTAGGTAGTGAAAACAAAGAGACAGACAGACAGACAGAGAGTTGGTGATGGCTTGGTACGATAATATACCAGATGTAAATGAAAGGGAAAGAAGTGAAACGTAAAAGAAATAACAAACGGATGCAGGCAGAGAAGGCAGGTGTATATGATGGCATGAGAAAATGATGAGGGTTTCCAAGGAAGGGGAAAGGAAAAGAAATAGAAAAAAAAAATCTTGAAATGGTGATTCTTCAGAAGTTTTACATAAAGTTTTCACTTCTTGGTGGCACTGGCCAGAACTTCTTTGAGAATGGATGCAACATCAACTTCTGGCTCATCAGTATTACCTGAAAATGCAAAATATAACAAACATCCAGATTTAGACAAAAATAATGTGTTTAGAGAAAGATTAATGAGTTTAGAAAAGAATTATCAAAGGAAGAAAACTAATGTCTTCAGAGTAGAAACTGAGATATCTATGAAAAACTCAAAGCTAAATTGGATCTGGCTTAGATCCTTAAGTCTTAACTTCCTATGCAACCCAGCAGAGCATGAGATTGCATTAGTAGACAGCCAATCCCGAGATGAAGGGGATCACAAGCCCCTTAATAACCTTGTTTACATTCATTTCAAATGAGGAAAAACTCTCAATATAGAAGGACAACCACTGATCTTTCCTTTCATTCAATTCTCTTCTGTGACAATTATTACAGGACTGGAGTTTCTGATGCAGGAAGTTAAAAGAAAACATTCAGCAGTTAATTTCAGGAAACATTCAGGGTATAGCAAGGGGAACACTTAGTAATTATAACAGAATAATGACTGGAAAAAGTAGAGAAAGAAAACAATATGAGAAAAAATACTCACAGTTCTGGACAGAGCTCGAGGTGACATCTTTCTCTAGGCTCAGCTTCTTCTGAGCACACCGGAACATGGCTTCTTCAACAGTATTCTTACTCAGCAGTCGACATATTTTCACAGCCCTGAAACCAGACAAGAGAACATCACAAGATTTAGTCTTTATTTTTATTTTTTGAAAGAAAATTATTATGTCAACGTTCCTTTTATCTTCTCTTTGCTTTGACCACTGCCCTACCACCACCACCACCACCACCACCACACCTCATTGTATCTTTTATCTTTTACTTGTTTCAGTCACTAGAGCCATGCTGGAGCACCACCTTGAAGGATTTTTAGTGAAGTGAATCAACCCCAGTATTGATTTCGTTAAGCCTGGTACTTATTCTATCAGTTCCTTTGTCACAAACCACTAAGTTATGGGGACATAAACACACCGACACTGATTGTCAAGCGATATGGGTAGACACACACACACACACACACATAGTTATATATATAATACAAATAAGAAAATGGAGGAACGGATTCATTTCAATCATCGACTTACAGATATTACCAATTCATATTATTTATTAACCACAAAAATAGGAACATCCAAATCCAACAAAAGAAAACAATAAACTCATTCATTACACACACGATGGGCTTCTTTCAGTTTCCGTCTACCAAATCCACTCACAAGGCTTTGGTTGGACTGAGACTATAGTAGAAGACACCAGCTCAAGGTTTCATGCAGTGGGACTGAACCGGGACTGAACCTAAAACCATGGGGTTGGGAAGCAAGCTTCTTACCACACAACCACGCCTGCTGTAACCTCTTTCTCTCTCTCCTTTACCTCGCTTTTATTCGTTCCTGTTATAACTTTATACTCAATACACCTAACATATATACACATATACATACATCTATATATCGACTACATATGTGGAAATCTGTGAGTGTTTGTGACATTGTTATCTAACTCCTCCAAGACCATTTTATCGATTTTGATGAAACTTTCTGGAAAACTAGTGGCATACTTAGATTGTTGAAAAAAATCTACGATAGGGCCCCTGGAAGGGATTATTATATCTACTACATATACATGACCATCGTCCATCTTTCTTTTCCTTCAGCATAGTCCTAAGGACTGGACATATTCCGTCTCTTTCTATCTTTTCTCTTTTCAAAGAAAATACTTCTCCAGCGTTTGCCATTTTACTCTCATTCTTGTCTAACAACCCTCCATGTTTGTTTTCATTTGGTTTCCTTCTATGTCTCCACTGTCCTGTTATTGTTCCCAACTCTGACCTTCCATAAATCCCAAATTTTATTTTCGTACTTATGGGAGTAACTGTCTTCAAAGACTAATATTTTTGTTCAATGCTCAAAATGAAGACGAGACAGACGGCTGACAACTGATGAAGGGTTGTTCTTTATGTTACTTGTCCTGTTGTCCATTTGTTTCTCTCGTTGTTTGCATATTGAACTCATTTGTTTTCATATTTCATGTTGTTTACTGTTGGTGACATCCTGTACCCATACATGCATAGGTATATATATATATATATATATATATATATGTAAATTTGTTTTTTCAGAATGAGATAAAAATCCAAGGCTGCGAAGATTTTAGAACATTTATAAATAGATCTTACAGCTGTTTCCAGGATATTTTTTTATATCCCTTCATTGGAGACAGTGTGAGAAAATGGTTAAGCAATAGTTAATTTAGATAAGATACGAAATAGAGGGTGAAGTGGAGGAATGAAAATAGATGTGAGATATACAGGGATATTGCATTTGTAGATCCATTATTTAGGCAGAATGGTTTACATATAAGATTCCAATACCTTGTGAGTAAAATCCAATAGTATTTAAAATTGGTCATTCCCTAAATAATGGGTCTACAAATGCAATATCCCTACATATCTCACGTCTATTTTCATTCCTCCACTTCTCTCTCTATTTCATATCTTATCTAAATTAACTATTGCTTAACCATTTTCTTACACCGTCTCCAATGAAGGGATATAATAAATATCCTGGAAACAGCTGTAAGACCTATTTATAAATGTTCTGAAATCTTCACAGCCTTGGATTTTTATCCCATCCTGAAAAGAAAATAATTGTTTTATATTTATATACATGCTAATATATGACCTACATTGGACTCCTTATTTGTATAATCACTGAACCTGGAGCTTAACTATGGTCTGTCCATAGCACTTACTCAGCATTACCCGACACCTTTGGGTCTTATTGACAACATTACCTCTCATAGCCTCTAGGTATATATATATATATATATAAAGTTGGTACATGGATACATGAGTTCCTTACAAATAGAACTCAAACAGTCACTGTGAATGGAACCCATTCAGCACCATCACCTGTGACCAGGTGTGTTCCTCAGGGTACAGTACTCGGCCCAATCCTGTTTCTCATCCTCATCTCTGACATAGATGAAGATACAACCAGCAATGTCTCATCCTTTGCTGATGACACCAGGGTCATGAGACAAATCAAAGACAAGGTGGATACAGAGGCCTTACAAAAGGACCTGACCACCATATATAAATGGCAGGAAACAAACAACATGTTGTTCAATGATAAGAAGTTTGAACTAATTCACTACGGAACAGATCAAGATCTGAAAAATACAACAAACTACAGAAACCCATCAGTACAACAAATAATGGAAAAACAGTATGTGAAAGATTTAGGCATCCACATGGGAACCAGCCTAAAATTCAGAGAACACCTTGACTCAGTCTGTCTTACTGCAAGAAAGTACAGCGGGTGGATCTTGCGCACCTTCAAATCAAGAGATATCTCAACAATGAAAACCCTCTGGAACAGTATGATACTTCCGAGGATTGACTACTGTTCTCAGTTGTGGTCACCAACAACAAAGGGCCAACTATTTAAGATGGAATCGCTCCAAAGAAATTTTACCTCATACTTCTCAGAAACGAGGGACCTGGACTATTGGCAAAGACTCAAAACCTTGAAGATGTACTCAATAGAAAGAAGATTTGAGCGATACCGAATTATATACATTTGGAAAATGATAGAGCAAAAGGTGCCAAACTTTGGTATCAAAACCTACTACTCACTGTGCCACGGAAGACGCTGCCAGCTACCACCAATCAACAAAAAGGCTGGCCAGGCAGCAAAAACCCTGCGAGAGTCAAGTCTGTTGGTTTGAGGAGCACAACTATTCAACTCCATTCCGGTTCATGTCAGAAATCTATCAGGATGCAGTGTGGAATCATTCAAATTGCAGCTGGATAGATACTTAAGCACCATTAGAGATGAACCCCATCTCCCAGGATATACACAACGAGCACAAACTGACTCAAACTCGCTCCTACACATGTCAAAATTAAACAGAGAATACAACCTGGCAACCACACCAGACTCTGAGGGTGGAGTCTTCGACTTGGCCTGAGCATGGACTCAAACTCAAATGAAATGAAATATATATATATATATATATACACAGCTGTGTATTAAGAAGTTTGCTTCCTAACCACATGCTTCTGGGTTCAGTCCCACTGTGTGGCACCTTGGGCAAATGTTTCTACTATAGCCTCGGGCTGACCAAAGCCTTGTGAGTTGATATGGTAGATAGAAACTGAGAGAAGCCTGTTGTATATATAAGTATTTGTGTGTGTTTGTACCGCCAGCATCAGTTGTCAACCGTGTTGGTGTGCTTACATCCCTGTAGCTTAGCGGTTTGGCAAAACAGACTGATAGAATAAGTACTAGGCTTACAAAGAATACGTGCTGTAATTGATTTGTTCAACTAAAGGCAGTGCTCCAGCATGGCTGCAGTCAAAATGACTGAAACTAGTAAAAGAATAAAAGGAAACATCTATCCAACAACCTCCGTCATGACTTGCAAGGTTTTAAGAAATTTGCCTCAAAATCAGATCCTTCAACTACAGCCCCAGCCTGACAAATACTTTGGGAGTGAATTAGGCAGATAGAAACTGCAAGGAAGCCATTGTGTGTTGTGTGAGTGTGTATGTGAAAGTGCATGAATGTGGATATTCCCGGTTTGTCACTGCTTGAGTAAAAGTGACAATGTTTGTATTCCTTGCTGACATTACGACCAATCACTCTGTACTTCCTCTCTTTTTATTTTGTCACTGCTTTCACAGATTCCCATGACCCTCTGTCGCCATCCAATTCCATTATTATGAATTTGAACTGGAAGCTTGAGCCATAGCAAATCTTTCATCAGCTGACTACACAACCATGGCCACCACTCCTATGATCCTGACCATTGACCTTCTACGGTTCCTCCACTCAGCATCAATATGTCAGAAGCACAGCTCAGTTCTGCCACCTCTTCACACTGCCATGCTACAGTCCCATGACTTTGCTGTATCCCTGGCAGGGTGGTTGAGTGGGTGGGTGGGTGGGTGCTGTGCTTTGCCAAAGGGCAGCTCGTGACTATGCCCCATGCACAGCTGTCGCCCCATGAGGTGTTTCTCAAAATACCCACATACCCAACTCTCTCTGAAAAACAAAGCAATGGAGACTAGGGATCAGCATAAAAAGGCAGGAAGTGACATGAAACCAGCAATCTTCTTGTAAGTAGACAACTTGGCTTGGTACAAGCATAAAACAAAATCAAAACAATGGTATATAAGAATGCGAATGAGACAGGTGTCTGGTGATATGTGGGGGGGGGGGGTGAGAGGTGTAGATGTTGTGCATAAACAGACAATGCTTACTTTGTTTGTCCCATCCTGTGGCATCTATCTTCAGCTTGTTTGTCGTTATATGGGTTAAAGTCTATGTCATGAATAATAACAGCATTGGCAGAAGTGAGGTTGATACCCAAGCCACCCGCTCGAGTTGATAACAAAAAGATGAAAATTTCAGGATCCTCATTGAATTTATTAATCAATCCTTGTCTGAAAAGCAAAAAAATTTCAGTTGATTTAATGTCAATAATAATAATAACAACAACAAAAAATATACTTTCATATGATAAGAGTAGAGTTAATGTCGTGTTGTATTCTTTGGTGTGGGTTCTACAGCCTGGTATCCTTCAAAACACCAGCAGAGTGCATTGGGCACATTCTACCATGGCACCAACACTAAGCAGATTGTCATGTTCTCAACAAAACCAAAAGTTCTTCTAGATTCTAAACGCTTGGGGTTCTATAGTGAACCAATATTAGACAAGCAGAGACAAAGGTTAAAAACAAAAAAAAAGGTACATTTGATGAGTGTAATCCTAGGTATACTTTTACACAGTAGGACTCCTAACAACTGAAATATTTTTTATTATAGGGCTCTCGATAAAGAGTGAACTTAAGCTAAAGAAACAATAACAAAAAGCAGTACAGATTAAATATAACAATAATAATAATAATCCTTTCTACTATAGGCAGAAGGCTTGATTTTGCGGGGAAAGGGGTGACTCAAATTCATTGGTCCCTGAGCATAAATGGTCCTTTATTTTACCAACCCTGAAAGGATGAAAGATAAAGTTGACCACAGCAGAATTTGAACTCAGAACGTAAAGACAGACGAAATACCACTAAGCATTTCACCCAACATATTAATGATTCAGCCAACTCACTGCCTTAATAACAATACTTATTTCTACTATAGACACAAGGCCTGAAATTTGTGGGAAGGGGGATAGTCAATTATATCAACCCCAGCACATAACTGGTACTTATTTTATTGACCCTGAAAGGATGAAAGGTAAAGACAATCTTGGCAGAACACTGCTAGGCATTTTGCCCAGTGTGCTGACGATTCTGCCACCTTGCCGCCTTAATAATAATAACCACAACAGTGCCCCAGCATGGTCACACAGTGTAAAAACAATAGTGGAGAGCTTCCTTCTTTAGTTCCACTTACCTTTCTTGTACAGGAGTTTGTCCATCAAGTCTTAAATATTTCATATCTTCTTTTAATTTCAGATATTCTTCTAAAATGTCTAGTACCATTGTGAATTGACTAAAGATGAGTACACGGTCTCCCTACAAAACGAAAAGTAAAACTACCGACATCAGAAAGTCTGACAAATACAGCAAAATCAAAAAGCCTTTTACATTACTTTCAAAACGTTTATGTGTTTTCTCTTGAATGTGTGTGTGTGTGGTGTGTGTGTGTATATAATCATCGTCCATTTTCCATGCTAGCATGGGTTGGATAGTTTGATTGAAGCTAGTAAGGCCAGAGGGCCACGCCAGGCTCCATAGTCTGTTTGGCATGGTTTCTAAGACCGGATGCCCTTGCTAACACCAGCCACCCTATGAACTGTACATGATGCTTTTAACGTGGCCACAAACACCGGCATCAATTCTGCTGTGGTGGATGGGTCTTCTCAAGTAGAGCAAGGTGCCAGATATCTCAGTCCTTTGTGAGGATCAGGGGCTTCATCCCTTCTCTCTATATATTTGACACACACACATACATATATACAAGTGGTTGTGTGGTTAAGAAGCTCGCTTCCCAACCACATGGTTTCAGGTTCAGTCCCACTGTGCAGCACCTTGAGAACCAACTTTGAAGATATGTGCTGAGTGCCCTTCGGCTTTACACAAACCTTAAAAAATGAGTAGAAAACAGATATTTAACACAACTTTGTCAACTCCATTCAAAATTGCGTTATCTAAATTGACAGATGCAAAGAAATTAGACCTGATCCTCACAAATCCGATGCAGTCTACACTTTTCTCTTTTGTACACCTGAGTGAATAGACACTGTGTGTCTATTCAATACTGAAAATGCTATACTACTCATAAACTGAACATACAGATGCAGCGTTTGCCCTGCAGCGAAGTATCATATCCCAATAGCAATCAATAATAAATGGAAGAAATAAACTGAAATGGGATAAATTCAATAAGCCTTACAGAGTAGTCTGCCCCTTGGATCTCAGACGTTAATAGACGATTGTAGAGTTGCCTCCCCTAAAAGCAAATCTTGCCCATTATCACCCATCTTCATTTAACGTCCACATTTCCATGCTTAGAACTTATTGAAAGAGATTTACAACAGGACGCCATTCCTGTCACCAACCATCACTTGTTTCCAAGGTAATATTTTTGCCATGGTTTGACATGTCTTTCACAAAAGAGTGGAAACAAACAACCTCGCTTGTATGACAATGATACTCATATACAACCATCAAGTGATGGCAAAACAAGGCTACACACACACACACACATGTAAATGATTGTGCCATACAGTGAGATGGGGAAAACAACAATAGCCACACTCTCCATTCTCAAAATTGCAAAATTGATAAAGTGGGGGAAACTTCTAAATAAAAAGTGTTCAAGCAAAATGACAAAAAAAAAAGACTTGAACAAAAAATTACTTACAACTTCCCGGAAATCTGGTAGCAATTCATCCATCTTCCGAAATTTCCCAGAATCCAAAATCACAGAAGGGTTTAAAGCATAATGTCCAAGATGTTTCTGTAAAATTTTTTAAGGATTTCTTTATTCGTTACAGAGGAAAATGCAATTCATTTTGTAAAGAAATTGGAAAGACATAACAAGGACAAAAAGTAAGAAATTATGAAATAGAAGAAACAGATTTGATAATTTGTGTAAGTATGGGAAGGGCTGTGATTCTAAGTTCAATTTCACCATGTTATCCACCTTATGGAAATAGCAGCCAAAATTCCATCAAATCACACCTAGTCACCAGGCCTCAAAGAAGGGATGGTCACTGATGAAACAATTGGTTATATGTCTACAGAATTAGGGAGAGTGAACTGGGGTCAAGCAAGAAGCACAAAACGTAAAAGAGGGACATTCACTTACCTTGTACAGAAGGCAGAGTTTGTGTAATTCAAAATCAGACATAACCTCCATGTCTTGATAAATAACAGAGGGTAAAGCATTCCGATCTCGATGAGACGGTTCCTTCAAAACGAAACAGAGGAGAAAAAAAAAATGATAAAAATCCTAAACAAAACTGAGAAAATATTTCTATATGTAATAACACACATAAGTGTATGGTGGGGTTAAAAGTTCCCTTCACAATCAGGATGTTTGGGGTTTAGTCCATCGTACAGTTCCTTTTGGATAAGTCTTAAATATTTTCAGAAACTGCTCAGTGGCACTTCACATTCTGAGTTCAAATCATGCTCAGATCAATTTTGTCTTTCAGAAAGAACATTTTCTTTCTTTCTGTTACTAGTTTCAGCCATTCGATTGTAGCCCTGAGGGAGGGGGGGAGACATACTGCCTTGAAGGATTTTTAGTCAAACCTATCAACCCCACTACATTTTTTTTTAAAAGCTGATAATTAATCGATTGGTTTCTTTTGCCGAACCACTAAGTTACGGGGACGTAAACACACAAGTGCCAGTTGTCAAGTTGTTGTAGGGGACAAATACAAACTCAAAGACACACACACACACACATGTGCATGTATGACTGGCTTCTTTCAGTTTCCATCTACTAAATCCACTCACAAGGCTTTGGTTGGCCCGAGGCTATAGTAGAAGCCACTTGCCCAAAGTGCCCTGCAGTGGGATTGAACCCAAGGCCAAACCCAGGAAGAAAGTTTCTTAACTACACAGCTACAGCGGCACCTGCTAAGTTACAGGTGCATAAACATAATGATACCAGTTACCAAGTGGTGGTGGTGGTGGTGGTGGTGGTGGAGGTAACACACACACGTAACAGGCTTCTTTCAGTTTCTGTCTACCAAATCTATTCAGAAAGCTTTGGTCAGCCTGAGGTTATAGATGAAAGCACATGCCCAAGGTGCCACGCAGTGGGATTGAAACCAGAACTAAATGGTTGGAAAGTAAACTTCTGAGCCCACAGCCACACACCTGCACCTAATTAGTAAAATAAGTACTTAAAGGGGGGAAAAAAACAAAGAAAATTATTTGTACATACTTTGGCAATTGCTGTAGACATAGAACGTAGCAATGAATTATTAAAGTGTCTTCTTTGCAACAACGGATGGTTTGCAAGTTTCCGCAGCTGCATCAACATGCACTGCCGTGTGTTGCCGTCAGCATTGTCAACTTCCTTAGTAAATTGGTTAATCATGTTTTCATACTGTTCCTGTTGGTCTGGAATCATCTGGCAATACAAGACCTCTTCCACTTTCGGTGGCATTTGCTTCAAAACCTGGCAGCAAGGAATAATGATTAACAGTTATTCATAAAATGATGACGTCAGAGGTCCATATGCTAACAAGCAACAATGACAATAAACCAATAAGAGAGCCTCTATTCAGTTATTCAACATGCTAAAAAGAACAACTAAATCTCTTTAAAAATTAAATCCTAACATTTAACAAAGCAAAAATATTTTTGAAAAAAATGAAAAAAGAAAAGAGACAAAATATAAACTTACCTGAGATTTCAACCGCCGCAACATAAATGGACGCAATATCTTCTTGGCATGAGCAATACGTTCCATTTCATAATTACTTCGCTTATCATCTTGGGATTTCTGAAACAGGAATATTGCTCATTACACCTTAATAACCCCATTTCTTACTATAATTATTCTTCGACTTGTAACCTACCATAATTACCGGTACTTTCCCCAAGTTTCATGACTTGCAAGAAATAGCAGCTAAAATATGTCTGTCTACTTTTTCATTTATTATATTTGGAATCCAAAGATAATACCATGAGCTGACATAGACTGAACCTAATTTGCACGTGTGTGTGTGTGTGTGTGTGTGTGTGCACATATCATCATCTCTGTTGTTTTCACATCCACTTTCCAACCTGACATGGAGAATTCATCACAGTTTGAGTTACATTAAATAACAACTCTCCTAAAAGTATCAAGGGTAGCACATCTTGCTTTTAAGAATGATTTTAAACTTTGGCACAAGGCCAGAAATTCTGGGGGAGGGGATAAGTTGATTACATCAACACCAGGGCTCAACTGGTGCCTATTTCATCGACCCCATAAGGATGAAAGGCAAAGTCGACCTCAGTGGAATTTGAACTCAGAACATGAAGACATGAAATGTTGCCAAGCATTTTGCCCAGTGTCAAGGTTTATATTGATAATATTCTTTCTAATTTTTAGAACAAGGTCAGAGACTTTGAGGGGAAGGGGACATTCGGTTACACCAACACTAGTTCTTGGCTGGTGATTATTTTACTGACCCTCAAAGGGACAAAAGGCAAAGTTGATCTCAGTGGCATTTGAACATAGAATATAAAGAGACAAAAAAAAAAAAAAAGGCAGCTAAGCAGTTTGTCTAACTTCCTAACAACTCTGCCAGCTCCCACCATCTTTTTAAGGGCAGCAATTTTGTTCAACTGGTACTTATTTTATCAACCCTGAAAGGATGAAAAGCAAAATCAACCTTGGTGAATTTGAACTCAGATTGTAGCGATGGGCAAAATACTTCTAAACACTTCACCCAGCGTGCTAACGATTCTGCCACCTCACTATTATAATCCTTTCTATACTATAGACACAAGGCCTGAAATTGGGTGGAGGTGGGGGCAGTCGATTAGATCAACCCCAGTATGCAACTGGTACTTAACTTATCAACTTCGAAAGGATGAAAGGCAAAGTTGAGCTCGGAAGAATTTCAACTCAGAACATAAAGACAGGTGAAATACCACTAAACACTTCACCTGGCGTGCTAACGATTCTGCCAGCTCACCACCTTCTATAACAATAACAATATAGACAACTGCTAAAAAAAGAATAAGGGATCTAATGAGAGTAGTGTACCTTATATACATATGTATGTGTGTGTATATTTGTATATATATATATATGTATGTATAAATATGTATCTATACATGTGTGTATATATATACAAATGTGTGTGTCCATGTCCCTGGGGCCTCCAGTCGTTCACTTTACTGGACAGAATTATGCGTCATTCTCCCACTGGCACCAGCTATCCTGAGGGAAACTTCAGAGGAAACCAGCAACTAGATCACTTGATTGGTCTTTCGCCCCTACACCCGGTTCCGACAATCGATTTGCACATCAGAGGCGCTTCGGACTTCCACCAGATTTCCTCTGGCTTCGTGCCAATTGGGTGTAGATCACATCTTTTGGGTCCCTGGCCGCCTGCAACACCTGGGTTGGAGCAGGAATGTGACAACACACAGAAATGTGGACGTGAACATGCGGACCAGACCTGGAGACGATGCTTCGAGGTTCCACAGCGATGGCGACGTTCTCCAACATCACCGACAACCGTGCTGGTGGCAGCCAATTGTTCCACGGGCAGTTATCTGCCGCTTCGTTAACACTGGATTTCCGGGGTCCCGGCATCGGACACACTTCCCCTCCAATCCCTCATCGCAACCTGTTCACATCGTGCTAGTAGGTTCGTGGCATCTACATGTCGCATATAAGTGCCCTGCCACTGCCAGCTCCATAAAAGCGCAGGCACAGCTAACTGATGGAGACGGGTTGATGCACTAATCAACTGCACTAACCCTAACCCTCAGCAAGCACGAAGCAGCAAGCCACACGATAGGGCTGCCCGCATACTGCCACCCTCGCCAGAAGGCAAAACCGCCAGTCAGCGATGAGCATCGGCAATGGCCAAAGCAAGTACCGCCTGACCAGCCCTTGTGCCGGTGGCACATAAAAAGCACCCACTACACTCTTGGAGTGGTTGGCATCAGGAAGGGCATCCAGCTGTAGAAACTCTGCCAGATCAAATTGGAGCCTGGTGCAGCCTTCTGGCTTGCTAGCCCTCAGTCAAACAGTCCAACCCATGCCAGCGTGGAAAGTGGACGTTAAACGACAATGATGATGATATATATGTATGTATATACATATATGTGCATGCATATATATATATATATATATCTTTATATATATAAAACTGAGAATGTGTCTGTCTGTCTGTCTGTCTGTGTGTTTCCCTAAAACTTGAGAACTACACAACCAATTTCATTCAAATTTTACACATGCCTTACTTAGGGTCCAGGGAGTGTCATCGGTAAAAATTTTTTTAACTTTTTGCCTAGGGCGAGCCCACAGCAATATCATATCTTCTCCACTACGATTCCCTAAAACTTGAGAACTACACAACCAATTTCATTCAAATTTTACATATGCCTTACTTAGGGTCCATGTAGTTTCATGGGCAAAAAAAAAATGTTCAACTTCTTGCTTAGAGTGAGCCCATAGCAATATCATATCTTCACTATTTCAGTATTACGTGTTAAAAGTAAAACAAAAATATTTCTCTATTTTACGTCAGATGCTTTCACTTAAACAATAAAAGTAATAATAACAATTGAATTATATGTAGTAAGTAATAATTAAAATCAAACTAAAGTATAATATAATCATAACATACAAAAGTAAAAATAGCAATTGGTGTAAAATTGCATCAATGATTTGAACTTGAATAAGTGATTTCACATGAATGGGAATAAATTAATAAAATTAGCGTGCAGAAATGGAATAGTCCAGATGGATAATAAAAAATTAAATTAAAGAAAAGACTATTGTCTATAAAGTATACAATGTAGAGAAAAAAGAAGAGCTAACAATTCCAGTCTGTTATATATTTTGAGTATTGTTATCACTAGCGATATCAAGATATAACTTTTTATTTTGCATTTTATGTGTAGATGTATATATATAGATGTACATGTAATATGTACACATATATATACACATATATACATGCACTAGCACTATGACCCAGCAACGACGGGTCTTTAATGCTAGTATATATATAAAACTGAGAATGTGTGTCTGTCTGTCTGTCTGTGTGTTTCCCTAAAACTTGAGAACTACACAACCAATTTCAGAAGAACGAATCTTCTTCCTCAATGCTCCTGGAGGTACAGGAAAAACATTTATTACAAAGCTTCTCCTTGCAGAAGTTATGTAGCATCAGGAGTGGTTGGCGTTAGGAAGGGCATCCAGCTGTAGAAACTTTGCCAGATCAAATTGAGCCTGGTGCAGCCTCTAGCTGTCATTAAACAATGATGATTAAGATATATACATGTATGTGTGTGTGTGTATATATGTAGATATATACATACATACATGCACAGATGAGAATAAACATCATCATTTAACATCTACTTTTCCATGCTTGCATGAGTCAGATGGATTTCATTGAGGTAAATTTCCTACACCCAGATGCCTTACTATTGCTAGCCCTTACCTGTTCCCAAGCAAAATGATACCGCTCCCATACACACACACCAGTCTGTCAAACAATGAAGAGCCCATACATAGTTACACACTGAACTGGAAACCAACTGAATCCTCGATGCTTATATACAACAAATTATATTCAGCAGACGTTGGCACCTTTTTCAGTTCTGCTCTTAAACTTGCTGACAGGAGTTCAATTTCTCTCGTGTTACAATTCTATATTTCTAAGATGAACAATTTATATTACTGTTGTAGTGAAAAATGGTGCATCCCTTCCCACATGACAAGTGGTATTAGACAGCCTCTAGGCAGTCAGTTGTTGTAGCAAGTCAGTAGAAGTGGAGTAGTTGTACGAGTTCTCAGCTGGAGTCGGTTACATGAGATTAAGTGACCACCAAGGTGGACGTTTTAAAGTCATCAGTGATAGCACAACAGACAAGTCAAAGATATTAAGACACGGAATTCTGCCACAACATAACAATGGCAGCAAGAATATTACAGTGCCAACAATAACATACAAGTAGACGAGGATCCACATCATAACAATTATGTACCCTCTATAAACCCAAGTCGAACTGGTGACCCCATCTTCAGCGTGACCCCATCTTCAATGTTGCTTTCACTATGTTGCAGCTATGTATACTCCAGTTTTCTTCAGGTGTCTTGCAATTCACCTGAGTGCTTTGGCTGGGATTGAACTCAGAAGCTCTAAGTGATTGCACTACATTAACCAATAAAGGCAGTGGTGAATGCAGTGCAGTCACCTAAAGGTCCCGAGTTCAATCCCAGGTGAGGCACAAGACACTTGAAGAAGACTGGAGCATATAACAGCCACACTGAAGATGAGGAGACTAGTTTGTCCAGAATTCTCTGGTGTTATTGGTGCCACCAGAAAATATTGCCAATACATTCTGTAAAGTGGTTGGTATTAGTATTAGGAAGGGCAGCTTGCCTTAGCAACCAAGCCAAATGGTACCAATAGCAGTCTTTAGCAGCTTCCAATGAAAAAAAAATGACTCAAACCATAGCAACCTGGCCAACCTATGCTAACATGGAAGTGAGCATTAAATAGTGATGATGATGATGATGATGACTGGTAATGTAGGCATGTAAAGAAAAAAATACAGACTTACTGTAATTAAAGTAAATGTTCGTTTCAACTGCTCAGTTTTACCCACAAACATGTCAGGCATAACAAAACATAGCAAAGAGATCAGTTCTAACAGGTTGTTCTGGAGGGGAGTGCCAGTGAGCAGTAACCTTCTCTCAGCCTACAATGACAAAAAAAAAACCCAAAAAAAAACTATGAACAAAAATGAAATTTCAAAATGAGAATGAAAAAGTGAAATCAAACAAAACAGGTTTACAGAGATAAACAGTGAAGAGGGAAAAGTTATGAAGTGGAATAAATTATTTTGATGTGAGAAGAAGAAATTTAGCTTTTCATGTGGAACCATATATGCCAAGCAGAACATTTCCCTCCACTCCGGCAAAGGTTTCATTCTGCTTAAAACACAACAAAATGTTTTGCAAATATTTACTGTAAACAATATTTTCTAGCATGGCCTGCACCTTGGCGAATTTCCCAGGTGCCAATACTCAGACCATTTCTAACAGACTAAAAACTAGAGTGGACAGAGAAACATATTACACCTACCTGTACAACACTGTATCTACAACAAGGTTTGAATCCACAGAGTCAAATTCTATCCTACATTTTTAAATCAATTAGCTTGAGGTTGTTCTTCAAGTAGAATCATGAAAGTGAAAAGTCATGCCAAACTCATTTGCCACAATTGTGTGTTCCAGACAAAGCTCTCAACAATATTTGGGATATCTGTGTGTAGGTGTGTGTATGTATATCTGTGCATACACACACACACACACAGACATGGCTTTCCAGTATGGAGTTTGCTTCCCAATCACATAGTACTGAGTCCAGTCGCACTGTATGACCCCTTGGGCAAGTGTCATAGCCCCAGGTCAACCAAGGCTTCTCAATAGGGCTCATAGATGGAAATGAAATAATCCAATTCACCCTATCCAAATTTATCAGACAAAGATCATGGAAGATGAAATGCCCAACATTAACTAAGAGATCATATAAATTGTTCACATTACTAAAACTGATTCTTCACACACAATCATCATCACCATCGTTTAGCATCCGCTTTCCATGCTGGCATGGGTTGGACGGTGCAACTGGGGTCTGGGAAGCCAGAAGGCTGCACCAGACCCACTCTGATCTGGCAATGTTTCTACGGCTGGATGCCCTTCCTAACGCCAGCCACTCCATGAGTGTAGTGGGTGCTTTTTACGTGCCACCTGCACAGGTGCCAGACAAGTATGGCAAACGGCTACAGTCGGATGGTGCTTTTTACGTGCCACCGGCACGGAGGCCATGCGAGGCTGGCAAACGGCCACGATCGGATGGTGCTTTTTACGTGCAACCGGCACAGAGGCCAGGCGAGGCTGGCAATGGCAACGATCGGATGGTTTTTTTTACGTGCCACCAGCACAGAAGCCAGTCAGGGCGGCACTGGCAACGGCCACGTTCGGATGGTTCTCTTATGTGCCACCAGCACTGATATCACAGCGACAATTTCCATTCATGTTGATCGACTTTGATTTTTTCGATTTTTTGATTTAATAAATAATATAAACAAACCTGAATTTTCATGAGATTTTGGTACCTAAGAGATGACATATTCTTCAGCATATGCCCTTCGTCAAACACAGCATAATGGAACTGAGTTTTCTTAAAAAGAACTCTATCTTCAAGACAGCCAGTTGCCATATTGTAACTTTGAAAAGATTATGAAACATGAGACATTTTAATAAAAAAAAAAAGACAAGACAGTTAAAATATAAAAAAAAAAAAACTTAAGATATTTCTCAAATCAGATCTCAACCACATCAGAGAAGAAATGACACCAATATACAACTGGTATTAGTTTTATTGTCACTATCAGGATTTCAACCCAGAACATAAAGGGTCATTACTAAAGAGTGCTGAACACTTAGTTTAGCATTGAGACCAGTGACAGCCAACACACAAGAGTCACTCGTCACCATTGATTGTGTGTCAGTCGTGGTGGATGCACTTCCTATCAAACATGATTTTACATTAACGATCAAATAGATGTGCCCGTGGAACATCTAAAGGATTCCCTCTCATCTGCATCAGTGGTTGATACTTCCAAGTTACCATTTTCCAGACAGGTTCCCTTTCATTTTCAATTATTTTTTTAAGTAAGATTTTCCATGGCTGAGCACACTTCCATTTTACAGCCACCACTTTACAACCTCTCCAAAACGGTAAACTGCCACCTAAAAGGTTTTAAGAAAAAAACTAAACACACTACAACTTTAAAACAAGGTCATTCGTAACACAGGATCAGGGCAGGCAGGACGATATCAAAAGGGCTAACAGTAATAGTAAGAATCCCTTCTACTCTAGGCACAAGGCCTGAAATTTGTGGGGAGGGGATTAGTCGATTACATCAGCTCCAGTATTTAACTGGTACTTAATTTACCAACCATGAAAGGATGAAAGGCAAAGCTGACCCCAGGGGAATTTGAACTCTGAACGTAAAGACAGACGAAATTCCGCTAAGCATTTCGCCCGGCATACTAACAATGCTACCAAATTTTAGCACAAAGCCAGAAATTTCAGAAGAAGGGACTAGTTGATTATATCAACCCCAATGTCCAACTGGTACTTATTTTATCAACCCTGAAAGGATGAAAGGCAAAGTTGACCCAAGGGGAATTTGAACTCAGAACATAAATATGGATGAAATGCCACGAAGCAATTTGGCCAGTGTGCTAACAGTTCTGCCAGTTCAGTGCCTTAAGAATAATCCTTTCTACAAAAGCACAAAACCTGAAATTTTGGGGGAGGGGATAAGTCAATTATATTGACTTCGGTACTCAACCAGCACTTAATTTACTGACTTCAGAAGGATGCAAGACAAAGTCAACCTCAGTAGAATTTGAACTCAGAATATAAGGTTGGATGAAATGCTGCTAAGCTATTTGCCCAGTGTGCTAACATACGCCGCCGCCGCTGCCGCCGTCATCATCATCATCATCATCCATTTTAAATACCCACTTTTCCAAGCTTGAATGGGCTGAACAGAGTTCATTTCCTCTGGTCACAGGCCCTTCTTGTTGCCAGCCCTCATTTGTTTCCAAGTGAAGGTAATATTTCAACAAGGCTGGACATGCTTTGATGGAAAATTGAAAACAAAACACTGCTTGTATGACAGGGATACTCATTTACAATTATTGCATGATGTGAAGACAAAGCAACACAAAAACACACAATCACCATCACACTGCTTTAACATCTGTTTTCCATGTTGGCATGGGTTGGACAGTTTGACCAGGACCAGTAAGGCCAGGGCCCACACCAGATTCACTTGTTTGTTCTGACATTGTTTCTATGGCTGGATGCTCTTCCTAATGCCAACCATTCCACAGAGTGTATTGGCTGCTTTTTACATGGCACCAGCACCAGTAACAATTCTACTGTGCCAGAAGGGTTTTCTCAGTATAGCACAGCGCCAGATATCTTGGTCCTTAGTCATCCCCTTCGTAAGAATCAGTGTCTTGAGATCAACCTTCAATACTTCATCCCAAGTCTTCCTGGGTCTCCCTCTTCCACAAGTTCCATCCACTTTGAATGATCAGCACTTCTGTATGCAACTATCTACATCCACACACACACACACACACACACACACACATATCCTCATTCGTAATTCAAACAGATTATTTTTTTTTGTTAGTGGGAAAAGAAAAAAGAGTTTGGACACTTACGTAGTGAGAACAACATTGACGTTATGATCGTCATATTTCAGGTGATGCCTTGCATTTTGCCTGTCTTCTTGCGAACCATAATACATCAAAACATTTATACTAGGGCACCATCGTTGAATTTCATTCATCCAGTTATCTGCAAATGTCATTCAGTAAAATGAACAATTACTCATTGAGAAATTAAAAGAAAATATTGGTTTCAAATTTTGGCACAAGGCCAGCAATTTCAGGGGAGGGAGTAATTTGAATGTATCGAACCCAGTGTTCAGGTGGTACTAATTCTATCGCCCCTAAAAGCTGAAAGACAAAGTTAACTTTGGAGGAATTTGAACTCAGAATGTAAAGACAGACAAAATGCCGCTAAGCATTTTGAATGGCATGCTAACGATTCTTCCTTGAGTAGACAGGAGGAAGTTCTACAACTTGGCACCAGAACATTAGTTTCAAAAAATATATAGACATTTAATCCTCATCATTTACGATCTGCTTTCGATGCTGGCATGGGTTGAACAGTTTGACTGAAACTGATAAGCTGAAGAATTGCACCAGATTCCAACCTGATTCGGTTTCTGTGGCTGGATGCCATTCTCAACGCCAATTAAAAAGCAGAGAAAATCATCGTTTACAATCAGCATCACTGGGAAGCAAAATGAAAATACCACTTTGCATGTTTGTCTCTTTCTGCTGTTCTAAGCGCATCATTCCCATCGAAGACATTTTACAAGAATGCTCCAACCTCAGAACACCGAACCTTTCAGCCAAGAGGACAAACGACTGCGATGCGTTGTGCCTCGCTGCACTCAAGAATCACTGTCTTCCACAGCAGAAGCATTAAGGTTCCAACCTCCTCCTTGTGAAGAGGATTGGCCTACAAGAGTCCTGTGCTGGTACCATATTAAAAGCATCCGTTGGCATTAGGAAGGGCGTCCAGCCATAGAAATCACTCCAAATCAGACTGGAACTTCGTGCAGCTCTGGTCAAACCATCCAACACATGCCAGCATGGGAAATGGATGTTAAAGGATGATAATGATGAAGAGGAGGGGCAGGATTAAATTAACCTCAGTACTTCACAGCTATTTTTTGTTTCAGTGAGCCTACAACAATGAACAGCTTAGTTAACTTGGGCAAGATTTGAACTCAGAACGTCAAAATGTAAAGGTACGTGACCTAAACACCACAAAGCTTTTGTCCATTGCTTTACTGATTTTGCCAGTTGATCAGGATAAGGAGGGATATGTGAATAGTTGCACTGTGAAGGTGGAACATTCAGCTTTTGTTTGTCCATGCTTCGGCTCTTGTCCTTTGACATTTTTAACCCCCTACTTACTTTTATGACACAAAATTCCTATTTTAAAGTGATCTAAATTACCCCCCCCCCATCAAAATTTCAAGTTCGTTTATGTTTGGAACATCAGTTTAATAAAGACAAAGTGATTTTAAAAAATTTTTCATTCTTTTCAAAATTAATTGAAACAAACGGCAGTGTCTTCTAATTGAAAGTGTGGAGTTGAGTTGACCTGCAGCAGTTTAAAGATCAATAGCGACAACCTCACTTGTCTCAACAGTCTGCAAGGTTCCTAATTTCAACCCCTTCCTCAAGACCAGTAGTTCTCAACCATTTTTATCCTAGGGACACCCTCTCATTCCTATTTTACTTGGCTGGACCTCCAGGGCCATTTCATGTTTGAAAGATCCTATTTTTATTATTAAATATCATGAGTAATTGTAGAAAAAGAAAATGTTAAAAAATATTTTGTGTATCATAGAAGTATAAGCAATTTATTGCAGATAAATTTTAACAATAAAATCTTATTTGGAACACAAAGGGCCATATGGACCCCAGCTGAGAACCCCTGTTCTAGACTCAAAAAGCAAAATGTCGGGAAAGGTTCCTTAATGTAAGGGTAGCAACATATCCAAGACCAGAGTTAGCTTCTCATTCGTATGACACCGCAGAAGGTGCAAACAAAATATTAGATCTATACTTTTTATGGTAATGGTCTACAAAACAAGCTTTACCATTAGAAGGCAGTGCCACCATCATGAGCACAGCCAACGACTGGAGTGAAGAATAGGGTTCCCAAACGGGAGAGAAAAACAGAAATACAAACAGATATATACTCACCAATAGTGGATGAGGGTACAATGATTACATGAGGTCCTTCTTCACCTTGCTCTAATAAATAAGCTAGAAACGCTATAGCCTGGACTGTCTTTCCAAGACCCTATTAATAGAAACATGAGTGGTGATGGTCATTTCTGTTGATTTTGACATCTATGAGTGTTTGAAGAAGGAGATTGAAAAAAAAAAAGAAAACTTTTGAAAATAAAAGAAGTAAAGAAACTGGAAATATTTGCTATGGATGCGAGAATTTGAGTGGAGGGATGGATTTTGGTAAGGAGTCACAATGGGGACACTGAGGATTTTGACTTTGCTTGGAATTGGGCAAAGGCTGGCAACGGCCACGGTCGGATGGTGCGTTTTACGTGCCACCGGCATGGAGGCCAGGCGAGGCTGGCAACGGCCACGATCGGATGGTGCTTTTATACGTGCCACCGGCACGGAAGCCTGTCGGGGTGGTGCTGGCAATGGCCACGTTCGGATGGTTCTCTTATGTGCCACCGGCACTGGTATCACAGTTACAATTTCCATTGATGTTGATCGATTTTGATTTTGATTTTCACTTGCCTCAAAAGGTCTTCACAAGTAGAGTTTTGTGTCCCAAGAAGGAAAGGTATGCATAAGTGGACTGAGGCTATGGGTTATGGTCTCACTTGTCCTGCTGGGTCTTCTCACGCACAGCATACTTCCAAAGGTCTCGGTCTCGAGTCATTTCCTCAGTGAGACCTAAAGTTCAAAGGTCGTGTTTCACCACCTAGTCCCAGGTTTTCCTGGGGCTACCTCATCCACAGGTCCCCTCAACACCTAGGGTGTGGCACTTTTTCACACACCTATCTTCATCCATTCTCGCCACATGACCATACCAGCGCAAACGTCTCTCTTGCACACCACAACTAATGCTTCTTAGGTCCAACTTCTCTCTCAAGGTACTTACACTCTGCCGAGTATGAACACTGACATTACACATCCATCGGAGCATACTGGCTTCATTTGTTGCGAGCTTACGCATTTCCTCAGCAGTCATGGCCCATGTTTCACTGCCATGTAGCATGGCTGTTCGTACACATGCATCATACAGTCTGCCTTTTACTCTGAGCGAGAGGCCTTTTGTCCCTAGCTCTCTGAACTTTGCCCAGGCTATTCTTACTCTAGCAGTTACACTTTCAACACACCCGCCCCACTACTGACTTGGTCACCTAGGTAACGGAAGCTATCAACTATTTCTAGTTTTTCTCCCTGGAATGTGGCGGTGGTTGCTCTCTGCACATTTTCAGTGTTTATTGCTCCTGAGCATCTGCCACACACAAAAACTATCTTCCTAGTTAGCCTTCCCTTGACATTGCTGCACCTCTTATGTGTCCATAGCTTACACTTGGTGCATCTTATAGAGTTTCTACCTACACCTTTTCTACAGATCGAGCAAGGCCATCTACCTTAAGGCGTTTGTGATTGGTCTACCTTCCTACTTATTAAGACTTAGGTTTTAGCTAGGTTGACTCTAAGGCCCTTCGATTCTAATCCTTGCTTCCACACCTGAAACTTCTCCTCCAGTTCTGATAGTGACTCAGCAATTAGAGCAAGGTCATCAGCATAGAGGAGCTCCCAGGGGCAACCCATCTTGAATTCCTCCATTATTGCCTGGAGGACTATGATAAATAGGAGGGGGCTGAAGACTGAGCCTTGGTGGACCCCTACCTCTACCCGGAATTCTTCACTGTACTAGTTGCCAACCCTCACCTTACTAGCAGCATCCCTGTACATGGCTCGCACAGCTCTCATTAACCATTCATCTATCCCTAGTTTCCTCATTGACCACCAGATAAGGGAAAGCCAGGCACAGGGGCCTATCTGTGGCTAGATATTTCTCCTGCAGCTGTCTTACCAGGAATATGGCATCAGTGGTGCTTTTCCCTGGCACGAATCCAAACTGCATCTCATCTAAACTAACTCTCTCTCAAATTAGTTGAGCTATGACCCTCTCCGTAGCCTTCATTACCTAATCGAACAGCTTGATACCCCTGTAGGGTATCTAAAATATCTAGGGCGTCACCTTTACCTTTGTAGCAGTTGACTATTATGCTGCTACACCAGTCATTGGGTTGACTCCTTCGTGTATCACCTGGTTAACTATACGGGTGACTAGGCTATAGCCAACACTGCCAGATATTTTGAGCATCTCTGCAGTAATTCCTGATAGGCCTGGGGCTTTCCCTGTCTTCATGCTTCTAATTGCCTTAACTACCAAGGAACTGTCAACTCGGATAGCTGGTCCCTCTGTTGGGTCGACATTCGGCAGACTCTTTATCCCATTCATTTTCTTTATTCAGCAACCTTTCATAGTGGCATCTCCAAACCTCTCTCTTTGAATCCTCATTTAGCGCAAGTGAACCATCATCCATGCGAACACATTTCTCTCCTACCACATCACGATTCTCTCTCACACCTGTCTTGCAATGTAAAATACCTCAAGTCTTTGGTCCTCACAGCACAAAACATTGGCAAATTTTTTCTTATCTGCTTCCCCTCTGGCTAAATAAACCTGTCTCCTAGCTTCTCTTTTCGCAGTCTGATACAATTCCCTGCTACCCCCATTTTTCCAGTCCTTCCAAGCCTGTCTCTTTTCTCTAATAGCCCTGTCTACAACATTGTTCCACCACCACGTTATTTTAGGTCAAGAGGGGACTTTGCATCAGCCACAGACCTGGTAGGATATAATCCTTTTATTCTTCTGTTTCTTCAACTCAAATTGTTTCCATGCATCATGATACATTTCTCATCTTACAGATCAATCTAAGCAATGACTTTCCCAAGAAGTCAAGTTAAGCTTTAGAGATTTTAATGATTGCTTCAACTTATTCTTACCCCTAAGGAGAGGTCTTCCTTTACCACAGTGTCCCTCCACTTGTTGGCCATACAAAAGAATTTTTAGAATGCAGTCCTCTTTCATTTGAACGACATGCCCTACCCATCTGCACTAAATTCTCAGCAGCATCCTTTGGATACTGGAAATACCACATTTTCCTAAGATTTTGACATTTGGTATCTTACCTTTGCTATTTTATGTTGCAGACATTGCGCAGACAGCACTCGCGAAAGGTTTCAAGTTTCTTTACATGTCTGTAGTAGGGAATCCATGCTTCTTCTGCTCCATACAAGATTTGTAGACACTTATTTTAGTTTTCAGGCTGACATTACGTTCATCCCACAAACGATGGGAAAGTTTTCCAAAAGCATTTGTAGTCTTAGATATTCTAACATTGACTTTGTCGTCAACAGTATTCTTAGATGTACTTCCAAGATATTTAAATGACCTGATCCACTTGAGTGGCTTATTGTCAATCACAACTGAATTTTGAGTAAGTTTTACCCAAGACGAAAGTGGTGGTGGTGGTGGTGGTAGCAGTGACAGTGATAATGGTTATGAAGGTGGTGACAGCAGTGATGGCAAGGATTTAGGGTGATAATGTAATTGAAATTAAAAAAAAAAAAAAAGGTATGGCAGCCAGCAACAGTGATTCATTCAACCAGATCAAAATATAAAAATTTACCATTTCATCAGCTAGAATACCATTAACTTCCTGGGAATGTAATATCCGCAACCAATTCAAGCCAACCAGTTGGTAAGGTTTCAACAGGAAACTAAAAAGAAAAAAACATATTTTAGAGTTCATTTATATACATAATATATAGAACCCCTTGCTTGTGCATGTATGCAAGTTTTCTACTTCTAATGATCTGAAGTTTTCCTGTATGAAATAAATTAGTTTCTGATCAAGATACAAAGCTCCACCATTGGAATGTAAATAAAAACAATCACATTCTGAACTTGGGAAAAGTCTTGTATACTTTTACTGTTCCACTTATGGATGATATTTCTAATATACATGTTAGCTGGTTGATTTCTTTTTCTGAAAACCCAGCTTCTTCAGATTGTCATTTAGGGATTTACTAACAATACCAAGTACACCAATAATTAATTGAAATAATCATGAATTTATTAATTCTTTCTTTTATAGGAATGAGGCCTGAAACATGGAGGAAGGGAAGGAAGGGAGCAGCCAATTCAATCAACCCCTGCACTCAATTAACTGGTGCTCATTTTATCAACCCTGAAAGGATAAAAAGTAAAGTCAATCTCAGCAGAAATTGAACTCACAGCATCAAGCTGGAAGCAAAGCTGCTAACGATAATGTGAATATAGCTAACGATGTATACAGAAGCTAAAAGGTTTCAAAGCAGCCATCCATAATTATCTTCTTTCTCTTTGTTTTTGAAAAACTATTCACATCAACATAGTAGCTAACTTCTATGATGGTACATGCTTTCTATCTGTCCCAAACAACTACACCTGGCCTCTTACATCTGCACTTTCTAAAAGTTTTGGAGAGAATATTCCGCCATGCATGTAAATTTGCATGCATATATGTATGTATGTATGTATATATATAAACAAACTAACATTTGTTTTTTTATAAGTGTCGAAATGTGTATTGCAAGATACAAAGAAGACAGTAATTTGTTTTCGAATGCAGAAACACTGTTAAAACAGCAGAAATATTGGGAAAAATTTGTCCCACGGCTGTTTGTCAACAAATTTTTCTGCTTCGTAAGAGTATTTTACACAATATTTCTGCTGTTCTAATGGCATTTCAGGTTTTGAAAATAAATTATCATCTTATTTGCATCATTTATATATATATATAAGGAGCAGTCCGTCGGTTATGACGATGAGGGTCCCAGCTGATCAACAGAACAGCCTGCTTGTGTAATTAATGTGCAAGTGACTGAACACTCCACAGACACGCATACCCCTAACGGAGTTCTGAGGGAGATTCAGCATGACACAGAGTGTGACAAGGCTGGCCCTTTGCAATACAGGTACTACTCATTGTTTTAGCTGAGTGGACTGGAGCAACGTGAAATAAAGTGTCTTGCTCAAGGACACAACGCGTCACCAGGAATCGAACTCACAACCTTACAATTGTGAGCCAAATGCCCCTAACCACTAAGCCACGCACCTTCATATATATATATATATATATATAGATGAACATCAATGGAATTTGTATCTTGTGGTACCAGTGCCTGTGGCACACAAGAAATCCATCAGTGCTGTAGTCAGTGCGGTGGGCACATGACAAACACCATCAGATCGTGGCCGTTCGCCAGCCTCATCTAGCACCTGTGTCGGTGGCACATAAAAACACCATCCGAAGACCCGGCAAGACTAGTCAGGCCATAACCCATGGCCCCTACCTGGGACGTAGTCAGTCCACCTGTGCATACCTTCCTTCTTGTGACACTTGTGAAGACCTGTTGAGGCAAGTGAAAATCAAAACAAATCAAAATAGATGAACATCAATGGAATTTGTATCTTTGTGGTACCAGTGCCGGTGGCACGTGGCACATAAGAAAACCATCCGAACGTGGCCGTAGCCAGTACCGCATCGACTGGCCTCCGTGCTGTGGGCACGTAACAAGCACCATCCGATCGTGGCCGTTTGCCAGCCTCATCTGGCACCTGTGTCGGTGGCACATAAAAACACCATCCGAGCGTGGCCGTCTGCCAGCCTCGTCTGGCACCTGTGTCGGTGGCACATAAAAACACCATCCGAGCGTGGCTGTTTGCCAGCCTCGTCTGGCACCTGTTTCGGTGGCACATAAAAAACACCATCCGAGCGTGGCCGTTTGCCAGCCTCATCTGGCACCTGTGTCGGTGGCACATAAAAAACACCATCCGAGCGTGGCCGTCTGCCAGCCTCGTCTGGCACCTGTGTCGGTGGCACATAAAAACACCATCCGAGCGTGGCCGTTTGCCAGCCTCGTCTGGCACCTGTGTCGGTGGCACATAAAATCACCCACTACACTCTCGGAGTGGTTGGCGTTAGGAAGGGCATCCAGCTGTAGAAACACTGCCAGATCTGACTGGACTGGTGCAGCTTTCGGGCTCCCCAGACCCCAGTTGAACCGTCCAACCCATGCTAGCATGGAAAGCGGACGTTAAATGATGATGATGATGATGATGATATGTTAATTTATGTTCCAAACATTATCATCATTTAACATCCACTGTTCCATGCTAGCAGGGGTCAAACAGAATTTGTTGAGGCATATTTTTTATGACTGGATGCCCTTCCAGTTTCCAAGAAAGGCAATATCTCCCAAAGCTGAACATAAGTCTCATGGAAGACTGGAAACAACACCGCCTATATGACAGTGGTGCTCACTTACAACAATCACATAATGTTGAGACAAATGTGCACACACACACACGCATCAAACTGGCACTTTGTCAGTTACAATGACAAGGGTTCCAGCTGCTCCAATCAACAGAACAGATTGCTCTTGGAATTAAAGTGCAAGTGGCTGAGTACTCCACAGACACGTGTACCCTTTACATAGTTCTCATGGACATTCAATGCAATACAGAATGTGACTAGGCTGGTCCCTTTGTAATTACAAGTACAACTCATTTTTGCCAGCTGAGTGGAGACTGGAGCAATGTAAAATAGTGTCTTGCTCAAGGACACGAGACACTGCCAGGAATTGAACTGATGACCTTGCAATTTGTGAGCTGAACACCCAAACCACTTAGCCACACACCTTCACAACAGGTTATTAGTTCAAGTGTGGAATGCACTTACTTTTCATTGAGTATAAGAGGCTGTTGTGTGATCTGTAACTCTTTGACACTCTTTGACTGGACGTCTTCATTCATTTCTGTAGCACTGACAAGATAATTGGCCAAATCTCCCATTTCCTTGGAGATTTTCTCACATTTCTTCATCAAACGAATAACAACTTCACGCATGTGAATCACTTCCTTGCCGCCCACAACAAACCGGGATGTTAATGATTTGGTAGAATCCAGTTTCTCTATCTGAAACACAAAGTAGCAATATAACATTTTTCTTTTTTTTTTTTTTTCTTAAATTTTTTTTTTTTAACAATATTTTGCAATTTGTCTTTACTTGGATGAGTGAAACGTTTCCTAGTTTTTTTGGGGTTTTTTTTGGAGGGGGGGGCATTTACATATTACTGGAATTATCAAATTCCACTTCTTGATGCCCTTCCCAAAATAAAATGAAGCCATTTAACCCTTTCGTTACTATATTTCTGACCAAAATACACCCCACATGAGTTTCAATTAAATTCTAAAATAATCATGAATTTAGGCTTGTTTCATTAAATAACTGTAACTTTTTTACTTATCAACATATTAATGTGATATTTGGAACATAATTAAAGAAAGGGTTCTTAACCAATTCTATTGCATAACTTTTGTCTCAAAGTGACTTTAATTACAGGTAAATCCAGGTAAATTGAGCAAAAGGTAAAAATATTAAAATTTTAAATTGAGCAAAAAGTAAAAATATTAAAATTTTGTTTAAACATCACCATAGAAAATGAATCATCAGCTAATATTCAAATGGGTATGCAACAAAATTTCGATAAAGAAGAATTGTGCACATCACTAGATCACCTTTAAGCAATGGAGATGTCAACTGAAGGAACTCAAGAATAACATTATATATATATATATAGCCGTAGCCAGTACCGCATCGACTGGCCCCCGTGCTGTGGGCACATGACAAACACCATCCGATCATGGCCGTTCGCCAGCCTCATCTAGCACCTGTGTCGGTGGCACATAAAAACACCATCCGAAGACCCGGCAAGACTAGTCAGGCCATAACCCATGGCCCCTACCTGGGACGTAGTCAGTCCACCTGTGCATACCTTCCTTCTTGTGACGCTTGTGAAGACCTGTTGAGGCAAGTGAAAATCAAAATCAAAATAGATGAACATCAATGGAATCTGTATCTTTGTGGTACCAGTGCCGGTGGCACACATGAGAACCATCCGAACGTGGCCGTAGCCAGTTCCGCATCGACCGGCCTCCGTGCTGTGGGCACGTAACAAACACCATCCGATCATGGCCGTTCGCCAGCCTCATCTGGCACCTGTGTCGGTGGCACATAAAAACACCTTCCGAAGACCCGGCAAGACTAGTCAGTCCACCTGTGCATACCTTCCTTCTTGTGACACTTGTGAAGACCGGTTGAGGCAAGTGAAAATCAAATCAAAATAGACAAAATAGATGAACATCAATGGAATTTGTATCTTGTGGTACCAGTGCCTGTGGCACACAAGAAATCCATCAGTGCTGTAGTCAGTGCGGTGGGCACATGACAAACACCATCCGATCGTGGCCGTTCGCCAGCCTCATCTAGCACCTGTGTCGGTGGCACATAAAAACACCATCCGAAGACCCGGCAAGACTAGTCAGGCCATAACCCATGGCCCCTACCTGGGACGTAGTCAGTCCACCTGTGCATACCTTCCTTCTTGTGACACTTGTGAAGACCTGTTGAGGCAAGTGAAAATCAAATCAAAACAAATCAAAATAGATGAACATCAATGGAATTTGTATCTTTGTGGTACCAGTGCCGGTGGCACACAATAAAACCATCCGAACGTGGCCGTAGCCAGTACCGCATCGACTGGCCTCCGTGCTGTGGGCACGTAACAAGCACTATCCGATCGTGGCCGTTTGCCAGCCTCATCTGGCACCTGTGTCGGTGGCACATAAAAACACCATCCGAGCGTGGCCGTCTGCCAGCCTCGTCTGGCACCTGTGTCGGTGGCACATAAAAAACACCATCCGAGCGTGGCCGTTTGCCAGCCTCGTCTGGCACCTGTGTCGGTGGCACATAAAAACACCATCCGAGCGTGGCCGTTTGCCAGCCTCGTCTGGCACCTGTGTCGGTGGCACATAAAATCACCCACTACACTCTCGGAGTGGTTGGCGTTAGGAAGGGCATCCAGCTGTAGAAACACTGCCAGATCTGACTGGACTGGTGCAGCTTTTGGGCTCCCCAGACCCCAGTTGAACCGTCCAACCCATGCTAGCATGGAAAGCGGACGTTAAATGATGATGATGATGATGATGATATAGGAGGAGAAGGAGGAAAGAAGGAAACAGAGAGAGAGAAAAAAAGAACTTACCAGACTGTCATAACTTTCGAAGGGGCGCAACTTTATAATGATTTCCGCTTTCTTCTCTGAACAGCCTGGAATTGCCATTAATTCTTCAATTTTGGCTTCATTAAAGAAAGACTGAATAATCTCTTGTTCAGATTGTTTCTCAACGCAATAATCCTCAAAATCAAGATCTATGTCTCCACTGCTGCCCTAAAAAAAAAGCAGAATATGACACAGTCAGATTATCTGTCAATATAAAACACAGTCAGATTATCTGTCAATATAAAACAGTCAGATTATCTGTCAATATAAAACACAGTCAGATTATCTGTCAATATAAAACACAGTCAGATCATCTGTCAATACAAAACACAGTCAGATTATCTGTCGATATATGACACAGATTATCTATCGATATATAATATTACAGGAAGGAAACACATTCTCAAAGCAATTCTTACAAACAGGCACAGGAATGGCTATGTGGTTAACAAGTTGGCTTCTAAACCATTTGGTTTCAGGTTCAACTTTACAGCAAAGCACTACAATTGTTTCCTTCTTCTTTAGTCATGGGTTAGCTGATGCCTTGTGCGTGAATTTGATAGATGGTATTGTACAGAAACTATTGTGTGTGTGTGTGTGTGTACCTGTCATATGCTGGGTAACATCAGGAAATATGGTATACATACAATAATTTTAATTCAGCTTTTACCAAATTTCTTAGTGCTTGTACAAACTGATGAAATATACAAAAAGTTCTCTCGTTTCCATCTTCCTCCCACTCCAGCTCTTCCTCTCTCTCTCATGATTCTTTCTCTCTCAATCTCTGTATATGCGTACAAAAACTGCCCCTTTTACTCCCTGCCTGCAACTCTCATGTTCCCTCTGTATCTCTTTTACCATCTTTCCTTTACTCACTATACCAGTGATTCTCAACTGGGGCCCATATGAGATCTTGTGAGGTTCACACAAGCAAAATAGCAAATTGGAGACCCGTAGTGGAGTCCACAAAAAAGTCTTGGTTTAGATATACGTAATGCAAGAAATAGCAAGGTTTCTTTCTCTGATGTTTTAGGTTGACTTGCACCAGTGAATGTGTGTGACACAGAAAAGAAGAATTTCGAAAGAGGTCTCTATAAAATTAGTTTTTTTAAACTTCAAATGACTATGGGGATCCATCGGAATAAAATAGTAATGAAAGGGACCCATAGACAAAAACTGGTTGAGAGAGAAACGAGGCTTTATATAATGTATGACTGGAGAAATCAACAAACCAACATAAGAAAGCTTGGAAATAATCCAGGGAAAACATGACAAACAGACATTCTGAGATGGTGAAATCATATCAGCAGAGGAAGAAAATATTCTTGGAATTTGGAAAAGATATTTTGAAAAGAACAGTGAAGGAATACAAACGAATAAACAAAAATACCAATGTTTAAGATGATACACCTATAATAACTAAAACAGTGAAAAAGTCACCATGAGGGGGGGGGGGTAATTCGGTCAACAAACCCCACTATTTAACAGCTGACCACCTGTTGGGTTTAGAATATATTGAGGGGAGTCATGTCTTGAATGAAATAAAACAAAAAAATGTACAGCCATCCTTAAATCTGCTGAATGACCATCTTTAAAATCTGTAGAATGGATATCAAATAAATGCAACACCACCACCACACATCCCTTCATCCCCTCCTCTAATAAAATCACCCACCTCCCTCTACCAAGTACCTAGAGATACCCACACAACCAGATTGATCTTCATACTGGCAAGAAGGGACAACCATCCTTCCGTGATTCATCCAATAATGCAGTATCGCCTGATGAAATGAACAACCGGATGCCCTCAGATAATACAGACTACACAGTATTAAACACAAGGATAACAACTCTGATGTCAAAATCTTGTGATTTCTGGAAATGTGCATGGTGATCCTAGAATTATTGTTATTATTATATTAATCCTACATTATTGGTATAACCATGATGTAACCCCCCCCCCCAAAAAAAAAATTGACTGACTACTCAGTATCATTACACAGTAGTTGACATAATGAAATAGGACCTTTATTTGCATACCCCTAACAATACCATAAATGAATTTAAAAGATATATCCTGTTATATCAATCCACATGTACCCCGACTCTAATGAGAAACACTGCACGAGATCATTCAGTAAACAACTGAACAGAAGAGAGGATGGTAGGCAGGATATCATCATCATCATCATTTTAACATCCACTTCCCCATGCTTCAATCAATCAGAATTCACTGAGGCAGATGGATGCTCTTCCTGTAGCCAACCTTCACCTGTCACCAAGCAAGGTAATATGTTTGACCCATGGTCAAACATATTTACATACAAGACTGGAATGGAAACAGGAGACGCAACTTCTGTAACGGTGACACTTTGCTTTTACAATTATCATACAATGTAAAGACATACAGACAGACAGACACACACAATGAGCTTCTTTCAGTTTCCACTTACAAAATCCATTCACAAGGCTTTGGTTGCTCCAGATATATAGAAGATAAACTGATCAAGGTGTCACACAGCAGGACTGAACCCCTACCATTTCTTAACAACACAGTAATGCTTGAATCTGTATAGCAGAAGGGTGGGGGTGAGGGTGGGGAATAAGGAAAGGCAGAGAAAATATCAAAGAAAAACAAACAACAAAACAATATTGAGAGTCTGGTTAGTATTTAGGAGAGAGTAAAAGAAAGCAGAAAAAGAGAAGAGAGAAATATTTGAAGATGAAAACAGCAAAGAAAAACAAATGGAGAAGAAGAGTGAAAGAAACAAGAGTGAATGCTGAGAATAGGAGCAGAGGAAGTGTTTGGAAAGAAAATCTAGAAAATCAGTCAAAGAAAAAGGTCTCACCTCTGATTCACTGTCTGGAATGTCTTCATCCATATCACTGTCTTTTTTCTTTGGATCATCTGGAGAAATGAAAAGTACATAATATAAAAGACAGTTTGGAAAGAAGAGTACGGCTTTGGCTCCTCCAAACAGACAATGAAATGGTTTGAATTCTCTGTTAGAAACGTTCTATGTCATATTTAAATAGTTGTGGTGTTGTGGTTATTTGGCCCCATGTCAGGTCTGACAAGTCATAGGATGATGATGATGATGAGAGGCATTCAAGCCATATTCTTGCTGTCTTTTGTTGAACGCTTTAGTTTTCCAGTTACTGAGTCAAACACAATATTTATTCATTTTGTTTGGAATTAATACAGTATTATCTCAGAACTTCAAGATTTTTAAGAATGTGATTATGTTTAGAAGTGGGAGAGGCTAAATGTGGTCAGTTTGAACATAAAACAGGTAACATATTTGGACCAAAGTTGGCCATTTAAAAAAATAAAGGGTTATGGTAATAAGGTACCCAGGAGTACTAGGGTACTACTCACAATACACATCTACTCTTCATTGAATACATAAATGATGAACAGACATTATAAGTATTGATTAGAAATAGAAGAACAGATATACAGCTGGGTGGGTGTGTGAAGAGAGAGAGATCGGGAGGGAGTATTCAACAAAATAAATACAAAGAAAATCAAGATAAAGAATAAAGGGAAAGAAATGAAGAGAGAAGAATGAGGTTGTGGCTGGAAGAAACAAAACATTGGGAGAATTAAAGAATTTAACGTTTTAGCAATCTGTCAAAGGAAATATTTATTCACATTGTTTTGAATTAATCCTGCATTATCTTGCAGCTTTGAGATTTTGATGATATAACTGGGTTGTGTATTTTTAGAATAACATTGTAGGGGAGGTGTGAGGGGCCAGAGCTGACCAGTTTGAATGCTAAAGGGTTAATGATATACAGTGGGACTGAACCAATATTGTTTAAACCCTTGCCAGTCCAGTAGCATACTTATGCAACCATTTACACAATGAAACCCTTCTCATGGGATTGAACCCAAGTTCCTTGCACCAACAACAAAGTCTCTATAGAATTGTTCCACCTGCCAGCCAATTCTCCCTCAAAAATCATATCTATCACCAGAAAACAGGAAGGTCAACTGGTTGATGAAGTTCTCAGAGATATTATTATCTCACCATCTGATACTGATTGTTGTTTAGCCACAAAATCCATTATCAGACATTCTAGATTTCTTTTATCTGTTTCAGTCATTAGACTGTTGCCATACTGGGACACCATCTTGAAGAACTCTAAGCTGAATGAATCAACCCCAAAGCTATTTTTTGTTTCCAAACCCAATACTTATTTTATCAGTCAAAGGTTAAGTCGACCTCGGCAGAATCTGAATTCAGAATGTAAAAACCAATGAAATGCTATAAAACATATTGCCAGGCTCACTGCCTTATAGCCATCTGCTTTTTAGTTCTTTGAAGACACCCCCCCCCATATAACCCAGACCCACCTTGCATTCTCTGTGTCCTTTTCTAAAGCAATTGAGTATGATTTGAACATGATTCAGCTACTACTTCTAGCAGGCTGAGCAACTGCAAAGAGGCTCCCTCACTGGCCTGCCTGATGCTAATGTCAGGAAGCTTACCTTTATCTTTGTCTCCGCATGCCAGCCAGACAATCGTTTTCTCCAAACACCATTTGTTCTCCCGCAGAAGATCTTTGAGTTCCTAAACAAAAAAGTTGAATGTCAAAATGATTCTGAGAGGCAAAAGCGACATCCACAGCACCACAAAGGCAATACTGACTGCCACAAAATTGAAATCCAAGCGAACTAGATCCTTTTTTTTTTAAACTGAACCATCTTATACTCTAACGGTAAGCCTTTATCAAAATGTACACACACCCAACTAAAACATCATCAATCTCTAAGTGTGGAAGAACAATGACTGTTGCACTCTGATGAAAATCACACCCTGTTGTGCCAACCAACAGAATCTGTGGGTGTCCAGATCTAGACTGGACAGTGGATAGAATGTAACACATCCAGAGTGGCGTACAGCATCCCAGATGATTCATCACTGTATGATGGAGTGTTGTGATGCAATAGCGTTGTCCTCAGCCAGGCAGAGACATGGAATAACCAGAATGGTGGATTTGAAAGACAGATTGATCAGGAATGACCTGCAGTTCCACACAACCAGCTAAAACATCATGGATTTCTAAGGTTGGAAGAAAGCTTCAGGTGTCACACAAGAGACTGAATCTGGAACCATGTGATTGCAAAGCAATTCTTCACTACACAGCCACACCTGTGAAACATTATCAACATAGGTGAAGAGAAAAACATGGTAAGAGAAATTATAATATTGAAATGAAAACACGATAGGTTTTGATTACACGTTATCTTCATTGATAACAAATGAATGAACTAAATTTTACTCAAAACAGCAATTAATGGCAACATATGACCAACATAATCTTAATTTAAAGGGTTCCTAGCTTATTTTCTTTCAAATTACGTTTATCAGTCTCTTTAAGGAATCTTCCACTAGAAGATTACACCTTAAGTAAAATGCTAACTGCAGAGCCTTATGAGGGTCAGCTGTAAAGTTCAAATGCTGACCAAGATACTCTCATGGAAACTGACCAAATGAGGTCTACTTTTCGGACAGTCTCGCCTTGCAGTCCACACACTTCTTCCATCAATCAGTGTGGCGGAGCTTGGCAGAGGAGTTAAACATATTTTACAAAATGTATTCTAGTGCTTTAGCAGTCAACAGAATTATTGTAGTTTCATAAAAGAAACATCATAATAATAATAATAATGACAACAACATTCACTAACCTCTCTTGAGAAAGCTGTAAAGGCATCAGATAAGAAGTCTATTCTTTCTTCAATGGTCTGCATGTCTGGTTCTTGGGATTCTAAATCAGAAGATGAACTGTCGACGCTGGAAGGACGTTTCACCCTTTTTAATGGCTGCTGACCATTATCATTTGCCTTGCGGCGTTTTTTATTTTCTTAAGAAAAAAGAGAATTTCTATTATAGAACTCAGAAAAAATACCCCCCCCCCCCAAAAAAAAAGAAATACAATCAATATCTGAAATGGAATTGTTAATAACATAATACATTTTTTTCACCCTTTTCTACATGTGCCAATGGCCCCAGTTTGCAAACTTATTTTGCTAAGGACCCTTATAGAGTCACCCCAAAATCACAGAATCCATACTAAATATTGGATTTAACTTTCAGCTTAGCCGGCTGAAGCCTAGAGCCTCAAAATCGAGAGAGCCCTCAAGCCAAAGATCTATTTCAGACAAAGTCAGGTGCTTTTTTGTAAGGGGGTATCAAAAGTGAAAGAGACTGAAACCCCTCTTCATCTAAATCAGGCACTTACCAAACCTATATTTTACAGACAATCTCCTTCACCCTAATTTCAATAAAACATTATATAAAACAGAGATTGTTGTAGAGAAAGAATTTGTTTATTCATATATCTATTCATAGGTACAGGTGTGGTTATATGGTAAGAAGTCTGCTTGCCAAACACATGGTTCCAGGTTCAGTCAGTCCCACTGTGTGGGCGTCTTCTGCTATAGCCTTGGGCCAACCAAAGCCTTGTGAGTGCATTTGGTAGACGGAAACTGAAAGAAGCCTCTCATATACATACATACACGTGTACATAAATCAACATGTGCTTCTTCGTGCTTGCCTCCACCACCACCACCACTTGACAACCAGTGTTGGTTTGTTTATGTACCTGTAAATTAGCAGTTCAGAAAAAGGGACCAAGAGAAAAATACCAGGTTTAAAATTTAAAAAATAAGTACTGGGGTTGATTTGTTCAACTAGAATTCTTTAAAGTGGTGCCCCAGCATGGCCACAGTCTAATAACTGAAACAAGTAAAAGATATAGAAAGAAAATAATTTAATTTCAAATAAGGAGTTCTTTTTTTTTTTTCCATAAAATTAATTCTGTTTTAGTGAAAGAACCCTTATCAGATTGAACCACAATTTTTTTTCCATGAAACCCACTTTTGAAAAACACTGGTTTAATAGAGAAAAGCAGCATACCCTCACTATAGAAATAAGGGTTCCTATATCAGATTTAGCTGAAATTAATGCATGCAAGATTGCAAAACTCTAGTATTATTCCTTTGTAGTCAACCGATGAACATTTCAGCAAACTTTCTACATCAAATACCAGGCTTGGAAAAGAAACAAAAAACCGCGGTCAATTTGTTTGACTAAATCCCTGAAGCTAGAGTCCCAGCATGAAACAAGTAAAAGAATAAAACAATATTAAATAAGGATTAGCACTTACTGATTGGGTCAGCAGCTATCATACTGTTGATAGCATCATCTAAATTCTTGCTATTGTTGAGCACTTCCCCAAGTTCATCACGGGTTTTGTGTGGATATAACAAAACAAGGGTGTTCAGCTCAGCGACCCTGGCCTTTTCTCGGTTAGATTCTGCTTTGGGAACTGTCGTATAATGTCCTTTGTCATCATCATCGTCTGAATTGTCATCAGATACTGGGCGTTTGAATCTTCTTTTCTTTACTGGTTTCCTGAGAAAAAAAACCATTGGAAGAGAAGGGTTAAATGAAATACAGGCATCCCATGTGTTATGGCTATCACAGGTTATGGAATTTTGCACTTGCATAAATTGTAGAGTATAACCATTAATTTCAGGATACTGCCTGAAATTTCAATCTCACAGAAACAAGTTCTGTGTAATTTGATGACACCCTCTTGCACAATACCCTCTCGACAAATGACACGGACCTTCTCTTTGTAGCTGGCAACTTCAATGGGCATGTTGGACAACATGCAGGGGGGTTCCTTGATATACATGGAGGCTATGGTTTTGGCTCCCCCAATGAGGAGGGAACCAGGCTGCTGGAATTCTGTGATCTTATGGTTTGTGATACTAACTTCAGTAAACTTGCCAGCCACGGATTCACCGACCGATCTGGTGGACACGCTAGTCAAATTGATTACATCCTTTCCAGGAAACAGGAAAGATGGCTACTTATAAATGCCAAAACCTTCCCAGGTGAAGAATGCACCAGGGCTAAATAGACGCCCATAAGATGGCCAGCATAGAGAAGAATGGTCTGGAGGCTTAAAGATCCTGTGAATGGACAGAGATTTAGAGAGGTATTACTCGAAGTTTTTGACAAAATAGAGGGGGATATAACATTACATGATGTGGAAAACAACTGGGGGTTTCTATGGGACAACCTGTTGAGGGCTACTGACCAGATCTGTGGCTGGTGCAAAGTCCCCTCTTGACTAAAAGTAACATGGTGATGGAATGTAGTTGAAAGGGCCATTAAAGAAAAGAGACATGGAAGGACTGGAAGAATGGTGGTAGCAGGGAATTGTATCAGATTGCCAGAAGGGAAGCTAGAAGACAGATTTACTTAGCCAGGGAGGAAGCAGATAAGAAAAAATTTGCCAATGTTCTGCGTCGTGAGGACCAAAAACTTGAAGTATTTCATTTTGCAAGATAGTGTGTGAGAGAGAATTGTGATGTTGTAGGAGAGAAATGTGTCCGCATGGATGATAGCTCACTTGCATTTAATGAGGCAGCAAAGAGAGAGATTTGGAGACACCAATGTGAATGGTTGCTAAATGAAGAGAATGAATGGTAGAAAGTGAGCCTGCCAAATGTCGACCCAAAATTCCACAACTCTAGCATTATTCCTTGACAGTACTTAGGTAGATAAAGCAATTAAGGGTATGAAAACAGGGAAAGCCCCTAGCCCATCAGGAATCACCGCAGAGATGCTTAAAATATCTGGTGGTGTCAGCGATAGTCTAGTCACCCATATAGTCAATCAGGTGATACGTGAACAAGTCATACCCAATGACTGGTGTAGCAGCACCATAGTCAACTGCTACAAGGGTAAAGGTGATACATTAGATACAAATAATTACAGAGGTATCAAATTGTTGGATCAGGTGAAAGTCACGGAGAGGGTCATAGCCCAACTAATTAGGGAGAGAGTCAGTCTAGACAAGATGCAGTTTGGGTTTGTGCCAGAGAAAAGCACCACTGATGCTATATTTCTGGTAAGATAGCTGAAGAAGGAATACCTAGCCAAAGAAAAACCTCTGTACTTGGATTTTGTTGACATGGAGAAAGCCTTTGACAGGGTCCCCTGATCCCTTATTGGGTGGTTAATGAGGAAACTAGGGATAGATGAGTGGTTGGTGAGAGCTGTACAAGCCATGTACAGGGATGTTGTCAGTAAGGTGAGGGTTGGTAATGAGTACAGTGAAGAATTCCGAGTTGGGGTAGGGGTCCACCAAGGATCAGTCCTCAGCTCCCTCTTAATCATCATAGTCCTCTAGGCAATAACAGAGGAATTCAAGACAGGATACCCCTAGGAGCTCCTCTATGCTGACGACCTTCCTCTAATTGCTGAGTCACTATCAGAACTAGAGGAGAAGTTTCAGGTGTGAAAGCAAGGTCTAGAATCGAAGGGCCTTAGAGACAAGCTAGCAAAAATCAAAGTCTTAATAAGTAGGAAGGCAGACAAACCACAAATCCCTTCAGGTAGATGGCCCTGCTCAATCTGTAGAAAAGATGTAGATAGAAACTCCATAAGATGTACCTGGTGTAAGCTATGGACACATAAGAGGTGCAGTAATATCAAAGGAGGGCTAACTTGGAAGACAGATTTTATGTGTGGCAAATGCTCAGGGGCAATGAACACTGAAAATGTACAGAAAACAGCCTCCATCACATTCCAGGGGAAGAAACTACAAGTAGTCAATAGCTTCTGTTACCTAGGTGACCAAGTCAGTAGCAGGGGCGGTTGCTCTGAGAGTGTAGCTGCTAGAATAAGAATAGCCTGGGCAAAGTTCAGAGCACAACAGAAAGCAAAACAGTTGGAAAGAATAAAAACAAGGTTCATTTAGTGTTTGGAGAATCACTGATAGAGAGAGAGAGAGAGAGAGAGAGAGAGAGAGAGAGAGAAATGAACTGCAGGGAATGATGAGAATTGAGTCAGATGATGGATGAAGGGAAAAGAAATGGGATGAAATGGCTGAATCATGTGCAGAGGAAGGCTGAAATTGAAATGAGGGAAAGTAGAAGACCAAGAAAGACCTCATTGAAAATGAAGGAGGAAGAAATGCAGGCAAGGGGGCTGGTAAGGAGACTTGTAGGGGGCAGAATAGAATGGATAATACTGACGTGGGGTTCATAAGATTGACCCTTTTTAACCAGGGAAATGACTTGTCGTCGTTTTACATTTAGCCAAATATTTCAACAATTTTAAGGAGCTTGTCTTCACAACCCATTTGGAATTTAAAGGCAAGCCCATTTAGAGGGAAAAGAATCTGTTGCTCTAGATTGACACAGAAACAGGGCCTTTTGAGGAGTTATTTTTATTAAATTCCATCTTACTTGATCCTTTTCTTCTTCCGAACGTAGCCATTTGTCTTCTTGCCAGACCAGTCCTGATGTTCGTCACTGTCCCAGTCACTCTCCTTATCTGAATCCTTCATGAAGTCAGACAGAGAATCAGCATCGTTGGTAGTTTTCTCATTACCTGTCTCATCAGAGACCGGGGACGGCTTACCTGATTTAGAAGTTTCTGTTTCTGTAATAAATCAGAAATTGAAATAACATGAAATAAAGAGAGAGAAAAAAAAAGATTTCCTCTTATTCAAAGTATTAATGCAATCACAAAACACAGTTTATGAATTAACTTAATTCACAACATAAAAAGGAACATTTCTAAAATTTACTATCAGGTTGGAAAGAAAGTTCTGTCACATTTCAAGACAAGGGGAAAAAAGAAAAACAACTGCTTCTTTGGATGCTTACCAAAAAACTTATATTCAGATTAGAATGAACTTACACCCAAATGTTAAGAGCAGTCTTAAAACATCACACAAATGTCAAGAAAACCAAATCGATGTCTTTCAACCAATCAAGTGATGCGGAGTGGTTCCAAGACTTCAAGATGAGGAAGACACAAGCATGGCCCGGCAGTCACATGCAACTGTCGAATCAGAGCCATTTTATGGCAGTAAAACATGGACACTGACAAAGAAATTATCAACTGGGATAAATGAATGCTACTTAAGGATGCTACGAATGGCCCCTAAATGTGAAATTGCAGCAACATATGACAAATGAATGTTTTTATGGAGACCTGCTGAAGGTTTGCAAGAAGATCAGGCAAAGATGGCTGTGACTATCTGGTCAGTGTGTGCACCATCCTGAGCGGATAGCATCCAAGTTAGGTTTGTGGAAGCTGCTTCATGGTGATATAGGAGGAGGGAAATGTCACACTTACATCAACAACTTGATTACGGAGAATCCAGGACCTGGAGAAAGTGAGGATGGACCAATAAGTGTGGTGAGTGGGCTTTGTAGCAGCAGCCCAGTTGGAACCCTGTATCATAATAAAATAAACATATCTTGGAGAACTCATTCCCTCAAGAGACAGCTATATAGAAATCCCTTTCCAGGACATTGCTGACAAGCTGAACAAGAGCTGGCAAGTGACCGACAGCTATGGATGCCAAAGCATGGCCATACTGGAGATGGACATCCAAATACAAAATATGTAGACCCAACTCAACAGAGACACTGGAAGCCTCCCTGAAGACCTCCCTCAACCAATACAGGACTGAGGGGGATGGCATGCATGGGTTAAAAATGTCCGAGCAAGCTCGACCAGATGATAGGGAATCAAGGGATTTCCCTTCATATTGATAACATAATCCCTATTTATCTAGCAAACTTGGTCACTCCGAGTGTAAAATTTTTCCAGTATCAAAGCAAAGAAATAATACCATTTCTAACTCCTTCACAGTTGATAATCTGTTGCAAGGATTCTGAAAAGAAGGGGGGGGGGTCAAGATGGAGTAAAGTCTGGAGGAAGAAGCAAAACTTCATATGACTGACCAATCATGGGTACATTTTCTGCAAATTTTGGGGCAATTCTTCCAATTTATGACAATACTTCTCCATATTAACTGTTTCATTTAGGTTTAATACTCACTTAATGACAGATTACACCTTCCGTTATCCCACCAAACACAGAGCACAACAATTTTTCAGGTGTAGTCCTGGTTTGGGGATGGACTCTCTTTTATCATTGGTTGCTAACCATTATTGTTTTCATTGGATACAATTATAGAGAACCTACTTGACATCACTTGCAATGATTCTACTCAAGGAAGGTTCAGCAATAAGTTTACTCTTCAACGACAAGCAGAAGAATAACTTTTTGATTCATCTCAGAAGCAGTCAGATGATGAGGAGGGGACCTTCTCACTCTTCCTCTTTTATGAAAGTGCTTTATTATTACAGTGTCACTGAAATCTATCTATTTTGTTCATTCTTACACAACTTACTTTGGATTTTCCCCAAGAATGGTTCAAATTAAGGGGTTTCTGCAACAGAAATATTTCCCAAGCAAATCTGGTATGTCTGGACACTTAAGCTTCATTTTCATAAACAGAATAAATATTCCTTGCAGTGTCTGACATGGATCCAAGTTAAACTCCTTTTAACTCTTTCGGAATCAGATTACTTTGTCTAATGTAATGTATTCTTTTTTTATTCACTTTGCTTTGAATTAATCATGTGTTATCACAGCTTCAAGATTTCAATGATGTAACTGTTTTATTTATAGAAAGGCATTGTAGGATATGTGTGAGAGGCTGGATCTGGTCAATTTGAACATAAAACAGGTAGAATTGTTGGGTCAGATACAGCCAGTGTGAATGCTAAACGGTTAAAAGGGTAAAACTGACACAAATCTAACCACGATGGCACAAGATAATCTGCAAAGAAAAAAATATTTCAGAATGTAAAAATCAATCCTTATTTTACCAAAAGTACTGAAGAGGCACCTTAAAGTGATCATGCCAAAAATGTGACAAGACTTTCTTTCCAATCTAAAACTTTTATATATCCGTATATAAGTAGCACCCAGTACAGGCTGTAAAGTGGTCGGCATTAGGAAGGGCATCCAGCTGTAAAAATCATGCTAAAACAGAGCTTTCTAGTGCCAAGTGAAAATCCACTCAGTAAAGTAGGTGCAAAGAAAGGCATCCAACAGCAAAAACCATGCCAAAATAGACAGTGGAGTTTGATGCAGTCTTCTGGTTTACAAGTTCCTGTCAAACCATCCAATTTATGCCAGTATGGAAAATGGACACTAAATGATGTTAACAATGTGAATGAATAAGCATCGTATTTGGTAGACTTATCTGAATGATAAAGGATTAATACACAATAAAAGAATTAGATCAAGAACAATCTTATTACTTAGGATCAGGAATGAACTGATTGTCATAAAGGAAAGAAAAGGCTAAGAAATATTACAGATGCTTCAGATTAACCTAACTAAATACCAAACATAACTAGAACTCCAGGTGCTACACATTTTTGCCAGGTATCAAACTCATTAGCTAAATGCTGTAAGATGGCATGGATCAGCCAAGCTTTACCTGCTAGAAATAGCAACCCAAATGCTTTTAAATTAGATCCCAATGCTGGATGTTCAAGAACCAAATGACAGGCAGATTTTCAATCCCAGGATCATCATCATCTTTGTTTAATGTCCGTTTGGCATAGGTTGGACGGTTTGAATTGGGACTGGCAAGCCAGGAGGTTGCACCAGGCTCCAATCTGATCAGGCAATGTTTCTACAGCTGGTTGCCCTTTCTAATGCCAACCACTCCGAGAGTGTAGTGGGTACTTTTTACATGCCATTGGCATGGGAGCCAGTCAGGTGGGCCTGGCATCAATCACGTTCGGATTGTGCTTTTTATGTGTCACCGGCATGGAAGCCAGTCAGGGGGTACTGGCATTGGGCATGTTCAGATGGTGCTTTTAGGTAAAATAATTAATAAAAAGATGGAGAAAATGTATGAAACAGCAAAAAATATATTATAAAGTTTATAAGTCAGGACTTGTAGAGCAAATATAGACTGAGACACAGGGTTCCCAGACAGACAGAATTTTGCTTAGGCCCACCTGACTGGCTCTTATGCTGGTGGCACGTAAAAAGCACCCACAACACTCTCAGAGTATTTGGCATTAGGAAGGGCATCCAACTTTAGAAACATTGCCAAATCAGATTGGAGCCTGGTACAGCCACTGGCTCTCCAGACTTCAGTCAAACCATCCAACCCATGCCAACATGGACAATAGACGTTAAACAATGATGATGAAGCTATCTTCTTTTGTCAACCTACCCAGGTGTTGGGTGTATGTTTTCCCAAGCTAATAATATTTGGGGAAAGAGTTATTGCTCCTCACAGGAATACTAATATTGCAGTTGTTGTGGTTTATACCACTCATGTATTTACAGTATTTGGGATTCTTGGATGTAGGTACTGGTTTAAAGAAGCCAAAGATGTCAATATCAATTAATCAAATTAGGCCAAAGTTCTGGACAGGTACCATATCGACCCCGGCAGGATAACAAGTAAAGTTAACCTTGGCGGAATTTAAACAGAGAGTGTAAAAGGTCAGTCAATTCTGCTAAAAAAATGGTCAAGTAACTATGAAAGAAATAAGCAGACGCCTGACTGTGTGGTTAAGAAGCTGGCTTCCCAACCACATGATATTAGGTTCAGTCCCACTGTGCAGTATCTTGGGCAAGTGTCCTGTACTATAGCCCCAGGCTGAAAAAAACCTTGAGAGGATTTGGTAGACAGAAACTGAAAGTTCACCATGTGTGTAATTGTGCATAGCCTTGTCTTGATATCACATGATGTTTGTTAACAAGCATCACTGTGATACAAGCAGTGTTCGTTTCCAGTCTTCAAAACAGAGAACACATCTGACCATGGGGAAATATTGCTTTGCATGAAAATGGGTGAGGGTTGGCAACAGGAAAGGCATTCAACCATAGAAAATCAGCTTGACTTATGCAAATATGAAAAAGGAGATGACGATGATAGACAGGTTTCAATAAAATACCAGAAGCCTGGTATGGACTGACATCAGATCTGCAAGTTCAATACCTTATCCACTCTGCCATTTCATCACCTCATAAACACAGATACAGGAATATTTTCTTTTAATATTTCATAATTTAAACCAACAATGATTTCTTTTCTTTTATACGGGGGTACTGAATTGTTGTACTGCAGAGGCTTGTGTGCTGCTACGATCTAGTAGGGCCATGCTGGATGGGTGTAAACCTACCAGATGGGTCCGTTAGTAACAGCCAGATCAAAGACACTCCATTGTCTAGACTTCAAAAACAGATCAGATGGATGAAGTTACCTAACTCAACAGCTGTGAAGGAAGATGAAAGCTGCAAGAGATTTGACAACTCCAATTGTTCTGGTTTCCTTCCATTGGGTTCTATTGTCAGATTTGTGAAGGGCCATGTGCTTCTTGGAGTGCAACAACAAGTACACATTAAACAACATCACGCACAGGCATCTTTGTTTAAAAAATTAAGTCTTTTGGCAATCAGGAAAGGGCAACCGGAGCAGATTAGTGATGGCTGGAAACTCTTTGTCATGAATTGGCACAGAAGCAAGGAATACTAGATTCAGTCGGTTCAACTTTTTGAAATGAAGCAGAAAAGTTGTTCAGCAGTGGTATCCTCAACTACACAGACCTCTTTAGGATCTGCTCTGCACACCATGAAAACAGGAAGGAGCTAAAAAATAATGTCCAGAGGGTTTCACCAACACGTGGTCAAAAAGCTACAGAACATGGAATGGATGAACTCAAGCTTAGACAGACCTGAAAGAAGAATTGCCTTTGTAGCTTGTGAATTTTGATATTGTTGCTCTGAGTGAGACCAGAAGAGCAAAAGAGAAACATGGTCAACACACCTTCTTTTGTAAAGGTCAAGACCCTGAACAACTTAGGATCTATGGTGGTGGGGTTGCCATTTGAAACAGCAACCCCTTAGAACTAATGAATGACATATGACACTGATGATTATGCTTGGCAGGAATCAAAACGCCACCACCATCGTCAGCACCTATACTCCAACTTTGGATACTGAAGATAAAAGGAAGGAAAGCTTCTACGCTCAACTCAATGGTGTACTCATTTCCACTCCAAAAGACAAAACTTTTGGTGACTTCAGATTCGGAAGAGATCACAGTAGGCATCACTATGAACTTTTGAAAATATTTAAATCTAATTTCTACTCTCTGTTTTCTTGGAGAGAATTGGAAAAGAAAGATTTTGATGCCTCATTTGGGAAATTTGGATGAATATTTTAGGACTTATGACAATTTGAATGTCCAGAAAATTGGTTGAAGTCTTATCTAATTAGACTTAAATGAATAATTAGCTATGTTTGTGATGTCATATCTTTGAAACTAAGGTAATAATTATCTTCAAATTACACAAATTAATAGTGTCCATGGTATAGCAGTTGCCTACTTTTTCAGGTTCTTGAAAATAAAACAGGGATGGTGGGGTGGGCTTTTTAAATATTTATGTAAAGCTTACTTTACATAAATATTCTGTGAAACAAGTGTAAGCTTTGCATGTGTTTTCTGACCTAACTAAATCCCAAAGTCCAAGCCATAGGAACTTAAGTTTAGGCACATTTGTAGTAGGTATAGAACTAAATAAACCCCGAGACTTTGGGACATGAAACCATCTCAATAAAAGTTTAATGGACTATTAAAAATGGCTGACTAGTGACAGGTCTTTAGCGATAGACTCTGCTTGAGAAGACCCATCAAACCAAGTGAAATTGTAGTCATGGCCAACACTGGTGTCACATAACTGGCACCAGTGCCAGTGGCACATAAAAAGCCCCTTTTGAGCATTGGGCTTCATAGAGGCAATATAGCCAATGCTGGTGTTGTGTAAATAGCACCAAACCGTTTCCTCATAACTTCTAGAAAAATGGATATTTTTTAATGAAATTTTATACAAATATGCTTCAATTGATGTAGATTCCCATTATTATCAGAATTTGTTGTGGGAGAGGAATTTCTGAAGATTCGCACAAGTCAGCTTTGTTACCTCATAACTTTCAACATGAATAAATAAAAAAAATTGTTAGCCATGAAACTTGAAATTTCGAAAAGAATTGTGATGTCTTAAAATATGTGTGCGTGCTCACCAGTTTTCTGTTAATGGTAATTTACACATTCTGAAACGCATTTTTAAAAAATTTCATCAAAATATCTCCATCTTTCTGAAAGTTAGGAAGAAGCAAAGTTGACTTGTGTGAATTTTCCGAAACTTCTATCCCATGGAAAATTTTTTCACATCAAATTTCAATACAATTGGAATGTAAATCATCTGAAGGGTATTTGTAAAAGTTTCATTAAAAACTCCAGGCTGGGGAATGAGGTGCTTTAAGCTTGCACTTCTGACTTTATGCTCACCACCAGACAAAAACTATTCCAGCTAAGCAAATGCATTAAAAGCATTACAACATAATCTGATCACTATGTCAGAACATTATTGCCATTCTCTTTGAGCATATAAAAGACAAATTTGGCTGGGGCACCAATGAGTAAGCCAAGATAAGGTAAATTTGCAACTTCAATTGTCCAGAAAACAAACTCATACAAATCTATATTCACCTCTAGAGATATCAAGAAAGATCAGAAACACAAAAAAAAATTAAATATCTAGGTCAAATGAAAGAGGATCAGGGAAAAATGGCACATGATATGAAATTAACGAAAACCGACTGAATAAAAAAGACAACATAAAATATGTCTTCTATGTCTGCTTCTTCACGATCTGCTGGAGTGTCCTTTTCGTGAGATATTTACTCACCATGCAGTTAAAGATAAGAAATTATTGAAATTACACAATACTCATTTTACCCCATTTCAGGATATATTTTGAAACTTGAAAATTATCAAACTGGACATTAGTGTAGAAGAAAATTGACTTTGAATCCCAGAGAGAAAAGACAATTGATTGTTAGACACGAAAAATTATCCCGATATTTTTAATTAGCAACTTCAATTACAATCGAATCAAAGTTGAGGAAGAATCCTTTGAAAAAAGAGCACCTGCCACCTGACTAGGTTTCGAACTCGATGCTGACCAATTTTGACTCCTGAAGATGATGCAAAACTTGTAATGATTTCAAACAGGTAGGGAGAAAATAACGAGAAATCAGAAGTCGTTCATAAGTCCTTCATTTTTCCAGTTTTTCTAGACGCTGTCAAGAAACAAAGTCGGGGGGGGGGGGGCACACTTGTATAGGTATACTAAAAAGGGTTCAAGTATTATGCTTTAAACGGCCTTGATTATGAATTAAGAATCCAACGTGTTTGGGCGTCAGATTTACGACAGCCTTCACAACAAAAGGAAACGACGAAACTTCAAAACATTATTATGAAAATCTATAAATTTATATGCAACAAAACAGAAATTAGTACATTTATTATTTTTCTTTCTTCCTTTTTTTAAGGTGAAATTTCCATCCACGATACCCGGCTAGTTATGCTTTTAGTCGCTAATTCTAAACACCACCACGTTCATGGAATAGCAGGAAACAATAAAAATCGCCCAAAATAGCTTTATCAGGTCGTCGAGTTGGTGGTGGTGGGGAATAGTAATAGAGCGATCGCTACATCAGTTCGGATTAATTAATTCAAAGACGGCGAATTTCCATGTGTAAAAAGATGGCTAACGAAGGGAAATGAATTATAAAAGATAACTGACAAGTCTTCCTTCCACCTTCACAGCATGTAACAACCTCCCACATGGAATCCCACTTGGCCTTTTGGTGTCATTTAGCGTGATGTTTGTTTAGCTCCTGTTCAAGACAGATCGAAGGTGCTCCACCCGTAACTATCCCGTCTTCTTTTTGTATGTATTCTTTATTTAAGACGGTGAGATGCGATGTCAACGAAATTTTGGCTGTTATTTCTAGCAGGTAGAGAACCCGGAAAGGCTAGCTTCCTCATCTGCATCGATATTTTTTAAATCGGAACTATTAATTTAATTTTAAAGAACATTATAATTAAAACACCACAGCTAATTAAGAACCTGTTTACAAGTTTACATAATAGCAGCTAATAAATTAATTATTTACAAGAGATGCGACAAAAAAAAAAAGTGTTCCTTTAATATTCGAGTGAGCGCACTCGCGTGTGATAGAGAGAGCATGTGTGTGCGTGCATTACGCATGCATATATATATATATATATATATATATATATATATATATATAATATATATATATAAAGGCGAGCTGGCAGAAACGTTAGCACGTCGGGCGAAATGCGTAGCCGTTCAAATTCCGCCAAGGTCGACTTTGCCTTTCGGGGTCGATAAATTAAGTACCAGTTACGCACTGGGTTCGATGTAATCGACTTAATCCGTTTGTCTGTCCCCTTGTGGGTAGTAAAGAAATATATATATATATAATATATACACACACATCTCGCCCACCCATAGTTAGATAGACAGACACTGCATATACAATATTAAGTAATAAGAACAAAATATATTCTTTACGAAGTCTCAGTATAATACAAGCCAACTTCTTACAGAACAGAGAAAGTAAGACGAAGACGGGATGTATTCCAACTCAGACGAATGACTCAGGTTGAAAGACTTTAAAAGAAAGAAGAACATTTATTCCATGATTTATCTTTAATGACAAATAATAATTCATGGAAATTCAAAGTCGTTACTTCCTTTTCTCTTTTGTTAACTAATAGTTCTGCAAGTTGCAAATTATACAATTATAAAATATATAGACATTTAAGATTAAGAGTCGAGACCGAACACGAAAGAGAAAATAAAAGGATGTAATTGGCACAAGATTTATTAATAGTATGTAAAAAAACCAACGCCGGTCTATACAAAGGTATGTGTGTGTAGATGGATAAAGTATATATAAGTATTTCGTAGTCACATAAACGCGCACGAGGTGTGTAAATACAATAACATTCGTTAAGTTTGGAACATTTAAACAGAAAGGGGAAGGATATGATTGATTTATCGATGTTTGGGTACAGTGGTCCCGGTGCGCGCACTCGCGTAGTGGCGCTAGCTAGTCGTGACTAGTCGATCCTACAACGACTAGCTAGCAAAGTTAATAAAACACAAAATAAATAATTTTTGTTAAACAAAGTAAATAAAACAAAATCACAAAGTAAGGATCGACTAGTCATGACTAGCTAGTTCGGATGCGCGAGTGCGCGCACTGGGACCACTGTTCTCAAGTAGTACCGATGTTTGTTAAATAAGAGTAACATATGGATAAGGAGGGGGGGGACTTGCAAAGCCACATCAGAAGAGGGCCTAACAAAACTTGATAACCCTAACCCGCTGCTGGTAAAGAGAGACATATATAAAACAAGGTGTGAGATTTCATTTTCATAGCAATCGAAGGCAGCCAAGAAAGGTTATTGGGTTGGTGACGGACACCGATGTGTTTTCTCAAGAGACACAACACCAAATTGAGTTGAGGTCTAATGAATGACTTCTATGTCGATATCGAACACGCATGACGGATGTCGCGGACATTTCATTCTCACTGACCAACCAAGGACCGTCGAATTTGTCGAATCGAAATGAGGTTGAGTGACCATCATGCCTTCAAGGCTATTAAATGATTTGGCCAAGTGAATGTTCAGTTCCTTTTTTTATCAAACACAACAAAAATCGAAGAGCTAACACAGAAAGGACAAATAATGGATGAACAGGAAACTTAAAATCCCCCCTGTCCCTCGAGACACCCAAATATATATATATTTGTAGTTTCAGCTCAGAGCTGCGGCCATGCTAATGCACCGGGGTGGTCATATATATTTCTCTACACATATCATCACTGGAATTCGAAATGTTAGTTTAACCCCAGTAAAAGTTGCAATATTAAAGACTCAACAATAATAAAAACGAGAAAGATCCAAATGACTGCCTTTTACTTTCTCTCAATCTATTTTTGACCGGTGGTTAAGTTGTCATGTGAAAAATATTGCTACTTCAGATTCGATTCAAAATACAACCCCTAAAATCCAGGTATCCTACCCCTAACCCTACCTACATCCATAAATAAAATATTTTCCTTTAAACTGAAGTTTCCATAAGTTTTTAACTTGGAATTCATTTTAAACAAATCATATAGGAACTTCAAAGACTTCTTCACCTTAAGTGACATTTCTGTTACTTATAAATTTTTACTAAGAAAAAGTTCTTAAAGAATTTTATAAAGTGAAGTTTATTATTTATTACAGAGTCGACGACGGACCCAGGCCTACTAACATAATGCATAAATCAAAAAGTATATAGAAAGATATTAAAAGCAAAGTGTCCATTATTCTCTTTAAAAGATGTTTTTCTTCTCTTCATTTGTCAAGCCAACATTCATTAGGTCCCGCCATTAATAAAAAGAATGTCACTGAAAGAAACTGGGTGTTAATAACTCCTCAGACACACTGTGTTTTCTGGAAACCCATAGAAGAGAAAAAAACGAGAGAAATCTCCAACATCATAAGCTCATTATGTCACGTCTATGAGTTCGGTTTATGGTCTGAGGACAGAGAGCAAGGCGAAACTTGGAAACCACGAGCAAACTTTTCCTTGTAAAAACGTGTAGAATAAATGCTTCAGTTAATGTTAAATTGCTTTTATATATATAACTTCACACAAAAACAATACATACACATATATATAGAGACAATTGTTAGTTGATACAATTAAACTAAATTTGAATACTACAGAAGTGGAGACCATCTAAGTCATTGTTCGACATGCTAGAAAGAGCAACCAAAACCTCTATTTCAAACTACCGCCAATCCAAAGAAGAACACACGAGGGATAGACTAAGTTATAGATATCTGAAAACAAGACTAGATGGTCACAGCGGGAACGTCTTTTAAACATAGATCCTCCAGTCAGGCCAGAGCTGACCTAAGTTTGACACAGCAATGACCAACACATAAAAATATAAACACACGTGACTTGTAAATTACTTTGGTACATAACAACACTAATTAGGTAATACGTTTCTCATCACACACACACTACCGATAGATATAGCAAATTCATTACAGCGGCATGAATATTTAGCTCACTAAATTCACGACCTGGTGTAAAAAAGGACAGCACACACATATATATATATATGTGCTGTCCTTAAGTTTTTTTTACACCAGATCGTAAATATATATATATATATATAATATATATATATATATATATATCAATATGCAATTCAATGCTATGCAGTGAATACTGAGTACTTCCTTTCCGTTTGTAAACATGAAGTTTCACACACACCACACGCATATATATATATTATAGGTTTCGGTCATGCTACAGTACAGTGTATATATATATATATATATATATAATATATATATATATACTGTGCTGTAGCATGATGTGTGTGTGTGTGTATATATATATATAAATATGTATACATATATACATACATTTACATAGGCAATGTGTGTGTGTGAGAGGAAGGTAGAGTTTACATATTTTCAATGTAGTTTTATCAATTAAAATCTTACCTGAGCTCGATTGATCGTCTTCAGACTGATATTTGGCATCGTCATCGTTAACATCAGATGCATTTCGTGTAAGCTTCTCTTTGTCCGTCTTGGTGAATTGGTATTGCATCAAGGTCGACAATTTACCATTACGACTGGCCATTTCAAGATTTTCAGATGTTTTTGTGTGTGTGTGTGCTTTTCTTTTGATCGATCTTTAAAAAAATCTTTCTTTTCTTATCCTTTCGCTCGATCACTCAATCTCGTAGACTTTGGGGTTTTTGATTAAAAAATTTCTTTTCTTCTGTATTCTTCGTACAAATAAACTACACGAAGAGAAAGAAAAGACGAGGTGATGTAAGAAAATCGAAAAGAAATAAAGCTCGACAAGGAAATGAATGGTCGAGGCGTGTTATTTCTATTAAATATATAATAACGAACATATTAAAATACTAACGAACTTAAGAAGAAATAAGAGGCGTCGTATATATTTAAAATGATATTAAAACAAAGGAATTGTTTGAAAAGACAAAGATGGATTAGAATGGAGAAAGGAAATGAGTTTTGCTTTTGGGTTAAACTCTGTTTTCCGTGTGTCGGCCGATTGCACGGTTCGGTGTTAAATAACAACGCATTTAAAAGGTAAATGTTGAGGAGAAAGGAAGAAACGAATGTAAACTCACTGAATTGATGGTATCCGGTATATTATGAATGCTTCAGATTAGATTGAGCGGTGGCGGTGGTTGTTGACGGAGGACAGCTGCAGTTTGGAGAGATGGAAGAGAACGACCAGGCCTTCTTTGTTGTCCAGTATTTCCGTCCACTATTGTGAGGTTGATATAAAACAAAAAAATATAACTCTATGTGTATATCAGAGGGGAAAAGTAGGTGAATTCGTGCGAACGATGAAGACGAAATGCCAAGCCGAAGAGAACAGCCTCACATCCCGCCTTGCTTCACCATAAACGAGGAGGAGGAACTCTCTAGGCAAGGACTGTTACCTTTCTTTGGACTGGAAGGTGCTTAATTAGATAATTTTAATAATTAGAAAAAATTATAATTAGTGATTGATAAGATAGTTGGCATCAGTGGGAAGAATTTTAAAAGTATTCAGAGTCTCTCCAGATTTTGTTTTTCCATTGAAAGAGACACATGGAAAATAAATAATAAAAGAAATTGAAAAGTGCTGTCATTTCTGGTCTTCCATGATAGGAGAGCGTAATTGTGATCTCGCAGATCTTAACAATAGTGTTGATGATGATGATGATGGTAGTGGATCTTCGTCGTTTGACAAAGAGGATTCAGTTATTCGATTAACTGAATTATCTGCTCCTGAATTAATGTGAAGGTGGCTGAGTATTCCGCACACACACACGTTGTACCCTTAAAATAATTCTCACCGAAAATCAGCGTGACACAATTTTAACAAAGATGCGCCGTTTCCATTACACCTGACGGGCTTCTTTACAGTCTCCGTCTTTCCAATTTCACTTGCAAGGTCGACACGAGGTTATAGAAAATGACATTTACCGAAGATGCCCCGCAGTATGACCGAAACCGTAAAATAATTTTTTTTAAATTATAACTTTTGCTTTCTACTATAAGCACAATGCCTGAAATCTTGGGTGAGGGGAGGGGTAGTCGATTAGATCGACCCCTTTTATCGATGAACGGTAAAGTCGACCTCGGTAGAATTTGAACTTAGAACCAACAGCCAAAAGAAATGTCCGACTTGTTCCAGGTTCTGACAACCCAATTTCCGTTTTATTCTTTTAATATAATTCCATTCACACCTAGGATACTTTAGAGGAATATAAATCGTCTCGGGACTTGATTAGTATTATGTTTATGGACAGGATTCGAATTCCGAACGAAAAGTTCCATAACTTGAATACCGGCAACCAGTCAGCCCAGTGCATTGGCATCTTTGCCAATCCATCGCCTTATTCGTCTTCCACGACCAGGTTTGGATTTTCTCTTTAGATCATACCGACTTACCCTGAATTAATACAGTTAAGAAACAAGTGAAACATTTGTATAGCCTGGCTTCATAGGTTTGCGTCGATGTAAGATCTTTGCCTTTTATAAGAGTTTCGTTCCAACGACTATGAAAAATAAACCAATGCCAATACTTAAACGGTCCTTTATTTTTCGAACATAGAAGGATGCAAACTAAAGCCAACTCGGTAGTATTTGAACGTTTAGGGTCGCAATTAAGTCCCGTTATCTCTTTTTCTTGACGCTCTAAAGACTCTATTCGATTTGAAATGAAAAATTAGGTAACTGCGTGGATAACACGATCAGTTTCCAACCATGTGGATTTAGGTTCCATCCACGATTAATAAATGTGTGCACCTGTATGCGCGTACCTGGATGTGCGTACCTTGCATGGTTAAAACAAACAAACAAACAAAAAAGCGGTGCTTAAACACCGAAGTTCCTTATATTGGATTAGTCACTCCTGCCGTCAGAAATAAAGGGAAGCAGTGATTGGTTGGTCTGTTGGAAACCGGTAACTAAGGACGCTATTGTTCGCATATTGTGAAATAAATCTTATATATATATATATACATTTTTTCTTTAGTTTTTGCTTCGTTTTTTTAAAGTTTTGGTAATTCATACCCTTGCAAATTAATTAAATAAAGATAATGACTCTAAGGATCATGGTTCTAATTTACTGCGATAGATGAATTACTTTTGTTTTGATTTTTATGTCCCTTGTTCTTCACTCCATGATTATCCCAAATCGAGCCATGTTCAAAACATTCTAGCCATAACCTTTATGTGCAACGAACCCGAAGGAGTAATATTAAAGAGAAATTGGGTGGGGGGCATTTCTAGTTAATTAGGTAATCATGTACAATTGGCATAGGTAACTTTTTTCGAGAAGTTGACTGCGCTACTTAAAGATAATTTTTTGTTAGACGTGCCATGTAGGCAGTCCTGTCGGCTGTAGTTTGCCTATATGTGGGTTGTGGGGTCGACAACGTCCTCCGCTTCATTTTTTTGTAAATCACTCATTCTCACTTAATTGTATATATTTTAATTGTTTATTCATTCGTTTCGTCTCATTCGATACCCTGACTCCAATGTTTGTTTTGTCTGTCCTCGTATCGTCCCCTCTTTTTCTCAACCTCATCGTTAATAAAGAAATTGACTGACATTCAGGGTTCCTTCTTGGAGTCACATCTATTGTTTTTATTTTATTTTTTTTTTTTCGTATAGGCGCAGGAGTGGCTGTGTGGTAAGTAGCTTGCTTACCAACCACATCGTTCCGGTTTCAGTCCCACTGCGTGGCATCTTGGGCAAGTGTCTTCTACTATAGCCTCGGGCCGACCAAAGCCTTGTGAGTGGATTTGGTAGACGGAATCTGAAAGAAGCCCGTCGTATGTATGTATATATATATATGCGTGTGTGTGTTTGTGTGTCTGTGTTTGTCCCCCTACTTAGCGGTTCGGCAAAAGAGAACGATAGAATAAGTACTGGGCTTACAAAAGAGTAAGTCCCGGGGTCCAGCATGGCCACAGTCAAATGACTGAAACAAGTAAAGGAGTATTTATTTATTTATCATCTTTTTTTAATGTCGTTTTTGGTTGTTTGACATCTATTTTCTACATCGGAAAGGAAGAGAGTTGTTGGCAGCCGACGAGTGTGCAAAGATGGCTTGTATAAGCAACCAGGATTTTTCGTTGATGTAACTGTTATGTTTTAACGTATTCTCACAGCTCGATGCCCATTCAATAACAAATCGTTTTACAGCGTCAACGTGGAATGAGTGTTTTCTCATGTCGTCCTCCACAAGAAAGGTTATCTAACAGGACAGTAGTGTCCCCGCTACATTGTGTAATTTGTTTTAATCAGTTACTGCCCACCCTTAAACTATATCGAATGTGTTAACACAGCTTAACTATTGTTTATCATGCAGATGGGGCCTCTGTCAAATTAATCTCAGTTAATCATTTTTTAATTAGCTAATTGTTCGCAATTCGTCGTGTACACAAAAATCTACACGAATATCGTCGATACTTTGGCCTTTATAGTAAAGTTAATGCACCACTGAGGAGGTCCCGTAATATAGAAGCATTTCCAGAATTATCTGCCATGCTTGCAAAAATGAAGATAATTGTCATTGCTTTTTTTTTTCATCGCATAAATATTTCAAATTATCTCCCCTTCCCCTAGAAATCCACAATTACCATTAGGCCTTTGCTTACGTTTTGCATATAATGTGTTAATTTCAATTAATTTGGAATATTTTTACATGCGTCATTTTATCAAACCCCATGCCATATGAATCCTCTCCCTTAGCTTCTTTAATTTCTTTATTTCTATTGTTCAAATTACTATTGGGCAAAACTCTTTATAAATCTGTTCATATATATATATGGTGGTTGTCTACTCCTTATGCAGAGTTTGACCACCTCTTGTATCTACATTTTAGAATCATCATGGCATCTGATGCGGCTTTTTAAACCAGACAATGTTCTGAAAAGACACCCACAAAGATTGCATGTCTGATTTGGATTACCAAGAGTTTCAGATAAATTTTGATCTTTGTGGATCTTAAAATGTCTTTTGAGGCCTCCGTTAGATTTGCAAACCCTCTGGCATACACTGCATTCAAAGGTGTGTATAGACATATAGGCAGAATAGTTGGTGGAGGTTCATTTTCTGTGGGTTTGCAAATGAGATTTGAGCCCAGCAAAAGAAAGGCAGGGTCTGTCACAAACTATGCTCACAAAAAGGGGTCATTGTGATTCACCTTCTCAATCGTTACATTCTTCCTTAGATCTCTCTTGAGTCTTGCATGCGTAATCCTGGCCTCTTCAAACTCTTTCACTCCACTCCACACTTTTGTTCGCCATCCAGCTCAATCCGAAGCAAGGGTTTCTATGTCCTCTGGATCCATTCCAAGTGACTTCATAGTAGTGCTAATACTGTCCTTAAACATTTTTTTAGGTTTATGCCGATATCGTTTCCCTTCCGCTTGCTCACCATAAAACAGCTGTTTGGGCGTGCGTTCATTTGCCATTCGAACAATATGGCCACACCATCTCATTTGGTTCCTCAAAACCATAGCTTTAATTGAGGTGATGCCTGCAGATGCAAGGACATCTGTGTTTGGAGTAAAAGAACTCCATTTAATGTTTAAAATGTGATGAAGGCATTTTTGGTGGAATTGTTCTAACAATTTGAAATGTCCTTCATAACATGTCCTTATCTTTTGCCTTACCTGCTAACAAGGATCAGATTTTTCTTTCCTCCTTAACGTGGAAATAAATTTTGTAAACTAAATTTAATCATCATCATCATCATTGCTTAATGTCTGCCTTCCATGCTGGCATGGATGGGACGATTTGACAGGAGCTGGCCAAACCAAAGACTGCACCAGACTTCTGTGACTGTTTTGACATGGTTTTTACAGCTGGATGCCCTTCCTAACACCAACCACCCAGCAGAGTGGGTTTGGTGCTTTTTACATGGCACAAGCACAAGTGACGTCAGTTCTGGCAAGAGCATAGCGTCCAATGAAGGGAGGTTGGCATGGGTGCCAGTCGTCGAATCTGGTTCGATTTCGAATTCAATTTCGATTTCACTTGCCTCAACAGGTCTTCGCAAGCAGAGTTTTGTGTCCAAAGAAGGTAAGGTATGCATAAGTGGGCTGGCTATATCCCTGGCAAAGGCCATGGGTTATGGACTCACTTGTCCTGCCGGGTCTTCTCATGCACAGCATATTTCCAAAGGTCTCAGTCACTAGTCATTGCCTCGGTGAGGCCTAATGTTCGAAGGTTGTATTTCACCACCTTGTCCCAGGTCTTCCTGGATCTACCTCTTCCACAGGTTCCTTCAACCACTAGGGTGTAGCACTTTTTCACACAACTATCTTCATCCATTCTCACCACATGACCATGCCAGTGCAATCGTCTCTCTTGCACATCACAACTGATGCTTCTTAGGTCCAACTTTTCTCTCAAGGTACTTACACTCTGTCGAGTATGTATACTGACATTACGCATCCATCGGATCATACTGGCTTCATTCCTTGCGAGCGTACGCATCTCCTCAGCAGTCACAGCTCATGTTTCACTGCCATGTAGCATGGCTGTTCGTACACATGCATCATACAGTCTGCCTTTTACTCTGAGCAAGAGGCCTTTTGTCACCAGCAGAGGTGAGAGCTCTCTGAACTTTGCTCAGGCTATTTTTATTTTAGCAGTTACACTTTCAGCACACTCGCCTCCGCTACTGACTTAGTCACCTAGGTAACAGAAGCTATCAACTACTTCTAGTTTTTCTCCCTGGAATGTGGCAGAAGTTGTTCTCTGCACGTTTTCAGTGTTTATTGCTCCTGAGCATCTGCCACATACAAAAACTATCTTCTTAGTTAGCCTTCCTTTGACATTGCTGCACCTCTTATGTATCTATAGCTTACACTGGGTACATCTTATGGAGTTTCTACAAATGCCTTTTCTACAGATTGAGCAGTGCCATCTACCTGAAGGGGTTTGTGATTTTTCAACCTTCCTACTTATTAGGACTTTGGTTTTAGCTAGGTTGACTCTAAGGCCCTTCGATTCTAGACCTTGCTTCCACACCTGAAACTTCTCCTCTAGTTCTGATAGTGACTCAGCAATTAGAGCAATGTCATCAGCATAGAGGAGCTCCCAGGGGCATCCTGTCTTGAATTCCTCTGTTATTGCCTGGAGAACTATGATAAATAGGAGGGGACTGAGGACTAAACCTTGGTGGATCCCTACTTCTACCAGGAATTCTTCACTGTACTCGTTGCCAACCCTCACCTTACTGACGACGTCCCTGTACATGGCTCGCACAGCTCTCACTAACCATTCATCTATCCCTAGTTTCTTCATTGACCATCAGATAAGGGATAGTGTGACCCTGTCGAAGGCTTTCTCCATGTCAACAAAAGCCAGGTACAGGGGCTTATCTTTGGTTAGGTATTTCTCCTGCAGCTGTCTTACCAGAAATATAGCATCAGTGGTGCTTTTCCCTGGCAAGAACCCAAACTGAAACTGCATCTCATCTAAACTGACTGCATATATATATATAAATATATAAGTATATATTTATATACACACACACATATATAAAATATGCTTTAATTGAAATAAAGTTTCCCTAAAATCAAACACATCTAATATAATAAATGTGGATGTCAGTGTGTCACACTTTTTCAACTTTACTCCAAAAGTCCGTAGCCCAACATATCATACCATTTTGCAATCAGGCTGACTCTGAGTAAATTAAAAACATTACAGG
>NC_043018.1:4668129-4755629 GCF_006345805.1 Octopus sinensis | reverse complement strand
ACACTGTCTTGCTATACGAAATACCTCAAGTCTTTCATCCTCACGGCGCAGGACATTGGCAAATTTTTTCCAATCTGCTTCCCCTCTGGCTAAATAAACCTGCCTCCTAGCTTCCCTTCTTGCAGTCTGATACACTTCCCTGCTACCACCGTTCTTCCAGTCCTTCCAAGCCTGTTTCTTTTGTCTAATAGCCCTGTCAACAGTATTGTTCCACCACCACGTTATTTTGGGTCTTGTGGGGACTTTGCACCAGCCACAGATCTGGTCAGTGGCTTTCAGCAGGTTGTCCCTTAGAAGTGCCCAGTTATCTTCTACCCTATGTGTAGCTATGCCTCCTTCTATTTCATCGAAGGCTTCGAGTAACATGTCTCTAAATCTCTGTCCATTAGCAGGGTCTTTAAGCTTCCAGACCCTTCTTCTCCATGTTGGTCGTCTTCTAGTCGTCCTCTTAGTCCTGATCCTAAAGTCACTGACTACCATTCTATGTTGTGGGGTACATTCTTCACCTGGGAAGGTTTTGGCATTCATAAGCAGCCATATTTCCTTTTTCTGGCAAGGATGTAGTTGATTTGGCTAGTATGCTGGCCCGAACGGTAGGTGACCAAGTAGCTTGTTGGTTTCCTGAAGTTAGTGTTGCAAACCATAAGACTATTCGCATCACAGAACTCCAGCAGCCTGGTTCCCTCCTCATTGCGAGAACCATAACCATAGCCTCCATGAACGCCATAGAAGCCCTCAGCATATCGTCCAACATGCCCATTGAAGTCACCAGCCACAAAGAGAAGGTCCCTGTTGTTCGTCAATGAGGTGGTCTGCAGTAGGGTGTCATAGAAACGGTCTTTCTGCCCATCGGGTAACCCTGGCTGAGGGGCATAGGCCAATATAATAGTTGCTAAACTATGATGGAGCACTCATATTTATATATATATATATATGAAATTTTTAAACATAAGGATAATGTAAACCTGTTAAATAACTGTTTAGAGCTGGGGGCATTGTGTATACATAGTACTACCCGTACCTTCAAATATTTTAGAAAATATTATTATGGCTGCCCCCTCATTATCAAGTATGGCCATTACACGAAGCTTAACTGTTACTGGCGCTGTGATCGAATGTGACTTTTTAGCCCAGCTAAAGATCTACAATGTCTTGTACAAAATTGGCAACTAAAACCTTTACTGGTAATAGCCGGCTGTAGTTGTAACTGGGCTTCATGTGCCTTTGCATGTCGTTTAAGTCCTCCTGCCGAATTACACTATCTTCCACATGCCCGCAGATATGATTAGTATGGTGTGTTACACCACCACCAGTGGCCAGGTTGTCACTCATCTGTCTCACTTTATGACTACGAAGATGACTCTTGAATCCAGCTTTACTGAGGCAGGGTCTTGCACAGACATTGCATGTCAGCATCAAAGGAAGACCCTTCCCATCTGGAAGTGTAACAGCGATGCCCTTCCTGACATCCCTCTTTACTTTCTCATGTGCAACTCGAGATTTCTCAAAAGTGGCTGTCCCCTCATGCACAATCCTTCTCCACCTGCTAGATCAATAGCCATGCCTTCCCATGTGTCAGGAGAGATGCAAGCATCTCTTAAGGAAACCTTCAGCAAGTCCTTATACCTCTTTTTTGGTTTATGTGGAGGTCGTTCTCCTTTAGCTAACTCTCCATAAAAGAGTTGTTTTGGCATCCTTGAATCCTTCATCCTGACAAGATGACTACTCCATCTGAGCCTTTGCTTTAACACAAGAGATTCTATACTTTCACACCGAGTGCCTTCCAATATTTCAAGATCCACTTAATGCCATAGATCCATCTGAAGCACATCTGATGGAAATGTTCCAGTTGTTTAAGGTGGTATCGATATGTGACCCACGTCTCGCAGGCATAGAGAAGGGAAAATAATATACATACATACATCCATATACACATATACATATATATATATACATATATATATATACATATATATATATATATATATACATATATATATACATATATATATATATATTATATATATATATACACATATACATATACATATATATATACACATATACATTACATAATATAAATAATATATATATATATATGCATATACATTACATAATATAAATAATATATATATATATATATATATATATATATGCATATATACATATATATATGTACATACTTACATCTATACATATAAATGAATGCATAGGTGGGCACAAGATGTCATGAAATGTCGAAGTATGAGAACATGGAATATGAACAACGAAAGACACAAATGGAAAACAAAACAAACAACATAACAAACGACCCTTCATCAGTTGTTGGCTGTTTTTCTACTCTCGTATTTCTAGCATTTAACAACAATATACACTTTTAATAAAACAGGTCCTCCCACAAAGCAAATTAAATTAAATTTGAGATTTTGCAGAGGGTCAAAATTGGTAACACAAACAAGACAGTGAAAACAAACAGGAATGGGAGCTAAGCCTAAACGAGGTTGTGGTGGGGAACATGTAAATCAAGCTTGGACAGGAGACAGACAAGAAAAAGTCTTCTTTGTTCCAGCTACAAAGGAGAGAAGAAAGAAACACAAGTTAGAAGAATGAAAGATGGCCGATAGTCACGTGAGCAAGGGAGGAGGAGTGAGGGAGAGAGAGTGACAGAGTAATAGGATAGAATAGTAGGAGAAGAGGAGGTAAAGGAATAAGAGAGTAAAAGAGAAAAACAAAAAAGTAAAAAGATCGTATAAAGTGCACATCAGAATTAAGATAAAACTGACTTGGAAGAGGATGCGTGGCCTTCAGTCATAAAATAATATAAATACTCTCTCTTATTCTTTTACCTGTGTATATATATATATATCTCTTATTATAAAAGACAGATTTTATCTGCCTCCCTTTGTCACTTATAGAAATCTACAATATAGGATTTCTTCAATTACAATTTACTTAGCATTTTTAAGAGTAGAATGTATCGGGTTTTGCCAGGTCCACTTTTTAAAATTTAAACTCCAATTAAGCAAAATTTACAGAAAACTCACATTCTGGTGTGTATGTCAAATGCTTTTCTTAATGTGTTTTACACCACACGCACACGCACACACACAGTGTGCAACAAATAAAATGAAAGTAATTCACCTTTTGTAGTGAGTGACTCTTTCAGTCTGCCACTTCCTCTTTACACACATAGACACGCAAATATATAAATAAAATTGTAAGCTAACGTGCGTGTGCGTGTGTGTGAGTGTGTGTGTGCGTGTGTGTGTGTGTGTGTGAGGGTGCGTGTGTGTGTGTGTGTGTGTGTTTCAGTCTGCCACTTCCTCTTTACACACATAGACACGCAAATATATAAATAAAATTGTAAGCTAATGTGCGTGTGTGTGAGTGTGTGTGTGTGCGTGTGTGTGAGGGTGTGTGTGTGTGTGTGTGTTGTGTGTGTGTGTGTGCGTGAGTGTGTGACAGGAAAGTATTTTAGGACGAATATAAGACCTATATCGGCGATGTTTCGCTTGTCGTAGCACAGGTTTCCGTCGATTTCCGTAAAAAACTTTTATTTTTTTACATAAGTAATGAGAGCGAAAGAGACTAAGAGAAAGCGATTGTATGACGAGGGAAGTTCTTTTGAAGTTACCGTGCATGGGACGCATTGATGTACATGTGTGTGTGTGTGTGTGTGTTTGATGGAGTGTGGGAGACAGACAGTATGTTGTGTAAGTGAAGTGCTTCTGTTAGTGTGTGTGAAGAGACAGAGAGAGTAATGTGTGAAAGAGAGAGATAACTGAAATTTTTTACTCGGTTTATGTGTATATGTATGTATGCATGTATGTGTGTGTGTGTGTGTGTATGTATGTGTGTGTGTATGTATGTATGTATGTATGGCCGATTCAGTGTTTACATTTTTTACGGAAATCGACGGAAACGTGTGCTACGACAAGCGAAACATCGCCCCTATATCCAAGTAGCAGAAAGATCGCCCAAAAGCGTATATAGATATTTAAATGTATTTATATATTCATCTATACACAGATGTATGTATAATGTGTGTGTATATTTTCCATACACGTAACCATTCACTCCGCACAAAGTTTTTTAGGACGAAAATAAGATCTAAAGTTATCTCTAAGTAGCACAGAGATCGCCCAAAAGTGTATATAGATATATAAATGTATTTATATATTCATCTATGCACACATGTATGTATAACGTGTGTGTATATATTTCCATAGAGGTAACCATTCACTCCATACAAAGTTTTTTAGCACGAAAATAAGATCTAAAGTTATCTCTAAGAAACAGAAAGATCGCCCAAAAGTGTATATAGATATTTAAATGTATTTATATATTCATCTATACACACATGTATGTATAATGTGCGTGTATATATTTCCATAGAGGTAACCATTCAATCCATACAAAGTTTTTTAGGACGAAAATATTTATATATAAAAGAAAGGTTTTGTGTCTGTCTACTCCGATTTAGATTCCTAACTACTCCCACATTTTGCGATGCAGTTTAACCAAAACCGGGTATCTTATAGTCGTGATTCATATCGAGCCCTTCTGGGTATTAGCGCGCGTCTACGATGAGTCTATGATTTTACAAATAATTTACCATCATTTTTTTCCATTTTAATGCATATTTTTAAAATAAACGGAAGTAACTCTCAAACTTCACACCAATATGCGTGCTCATATGCGACGTAATATCACATCAGCAGCATTTCCTCACACCCTCCTTGCACTTGGCGAAGGCAAAATACCAGGGGATGAAAATGGTAATATTGCCATCGATTCCATTTGTACCATTGTTAAGACGCCTTCTGATCTCAGATATGCAGTGTTCCCAGATCTACAAGCTAATTATCAGAATATGGATTGGATTGGCAAAAAGGCTATACTGGCCCCGAGGAATAAAACTGTTCACCATATTAATGATGAAATGCTAAAACTCATTCCTGGGGAAGTCTATGTATATCAGTCTATTGATACAACTCCTGACCCAGAGGACGTCATCAACTATTCAATAGAGGTACTCAATTCCTTTGAGCACCCCGGACTACCACCACACTTTCTCAAACTTAAAGTTGGTGCCCCTATAATGCTCATCAGAAATTTGGCTCCCCCAAAACAATGCAATGGCACACGTTTGATCGTTAAGTCCTTATCTCCCACCGTAAGCTTATATCAATATTTGCCTGAATAATCATCATAATTCAGTGCAATCATTAACAGTACTTTCAAGCAATTCAGCCCCGAGCAACGCCGGGCAATTCTGCTAGTATATATATATATGTAGGTCCCGGGTTGAGTCATGTATATTTATCTACTTCTTCCCTCCACTTAACAATACCAAACTAACTAAAAGCAATTGTCTTCTAATTTACCTAAAACCCCATCCCACATATCTGATTCTATTCAATTAACCTATTTATTCATTTATTTACTTTCTCACTGATTCTTCCCATTTCAAAAAACTCTCTGGCCTTTTGACCACTCCCCTAAGAACAATAGTTTGCGCCCTGTTTATCTCCTAAATACCAACTTACCCAAAAAACGTCCCCCACCACCACCTCATTAAATCTGCCTAAATGTATAAATACCAGACCCTTATATTGACAGCCAGCTTCCTGAAGATTTCATCTGAATGAAACAGTTCTAGTCCTGTAGAAGCTCCTTCTATAAATAAAATATATATATATATACACACACACACACACATATATATATACATATATACACATACACACACACACATATATAATATATATATATATATATATATATATATATGCATGCACGCTCCACACAAATATATATATATATATATATATTGGCACAGGCATGGTTGTGTGGTAAGAAGCTTACTTCCCAATCATGTGGTTCTGGGTTCAGGCCCACTTTGTGGCACCTTGGGCAAGTGTCTTCTTCTATAGCCTCAGGCCAATTAAAGCCTTGTGAGTGGATTTGGTATACAGAAACTGAAAGAAGCCTGTCATATGAATATATGTGTGTGTGTTTGTCACCCCACCACTTCTTAACAACCAGTGGTAGTTTATTTTTCATTCCCATAACTTAGCAGTTTGCCAAAAGTGACCATCAGAATAATTACCAGGTTTTAAAAAAACGAGTACTGAAGTTGAGTCATTTGAATAAAAAAAAAAAATGAAATCCAAGGCAGTGCTCCAGTGTGGCCTCAGTCTAATGACTAACAAACAAAAAAGATATCTATCTATCTACATATATATATATATATATATATAAATATATATATATATATATACATACACACATATACATATACATACATACATAGATATCGGCACTGGCAAAGTGTGTGGTTGGGAATAAATAATCCACTGGTCTGCACTGATTATTTTATCAACCTACAAACCCAGGAGTCTTGTCTTCCTTTTGTTATGAAACTTTACAGTATCTCCCAGACTGGTGGGAGAGAGAGGGGGAAGGGGGGGAGAGGCAGACAGGAAAATATCCTTAAACCAGTGACCTCTCCTTATTGCTCACAACAGAGTGGACTCCACTAAAGATACTCAAAGTGTTAAACTAAACGATGGGATAAGCCAAGGGTTTCTCAACCAGGCTCCATGTGACCTCCACATAAGATTTTGTTGTTAAGATTTATGAGCAATAAATTGCTGATATCTTCTACAATATACCATATATTTTAACAATTCCTGATAATATTTGACAATAAAAATATAACAGGATTTTTTAAAACATTGAATGGTGTTGAGAGTCCTCTAGAGCAAAATAAGAACCAAAGGAGTACACAGGTAAAAAGAAAATGTTTGAGAATCAGAAGTCTACCACCAAAAGGGGCCATGATGGAAACTGAACTCAGAACATAAAAAAACTGGGATAATTACCACAAGGTACCATCATCATCAAATGTCCCGTTTTCCATGCTGGCATGAATTGGACAGCTGAACAGGAACTTGCAAGGCCAGGGGCAGCGGCAAGTTCCCTAGTCTGTCTTGGTTTGGTTTCTATGGCTGGATGCCATTCCTAAGGCTAACCTAAGTTATATGGTCGAATATTGTTTCTGCCATGGACTGGTTCTTTTTTTGTTATTGACCCTGAAATGCCGAAAGAGGCAAAGTTGACTTCAGCAGGATTTGAACTCAGAATGTAAAGAGGGTCAGACCAACAGAACATATAACAGAGCATTTTGTCTAATGCTTGAACAACTTGGCCAATCTGTCACCTTTTTAAAGGTGTGTCAGATGACATGAAGGTGGTGAATCCTTAACCAGGAGCTAAACAACAACCCCAAATTGATGACAGGTTTGTTTTTAACCTTTTTTTTTCTTACTGTATTACTGAAATACTGTCTTTGTTTCAATTTATTTTGAAATTAATGACAAATCTAATAAAATAATTTTGTCTTTATTAAGTTAGTATTTGGAACATAAATTAACATGAAATCTTGGTTTTTAATTTATATTTTTGTATTTGTTTTGTAAGATTCCTGATGTGAAATCCTGTGTTGAAACATTAATGACAAAGTTTTTTTACTAAATCCTTCGTTATTTTCAACATTAATTGAAAGAAAGACATCGGAATTTCAACTGAAATACAATAACAAAAGAATTCAATTACAACCAAATCTCTTAAAAATGAAGGACATCAAACGTGTGAAAAGGAAGCTGTAACTGGTATGCCTTTAATCACGGAACCTCTTGAAGACCAATTTAGAGGAGAAACAGCAACAACAATAATCACATGAGTAAATGTATCAATGAGGGAACGTCTGTGTGGTTGTTAGACCTGCTGGAGATAACAGTCCATTCTTTCTCAAATCATATCTTACCATCTTAAAGAGTGAAAGGGCACATTAGATAATTAGTCCCATGTATTCTATCTCTGAATACAATACAACAGTGACCATCTCAAGCTGGTCATAGTTGTAATGACTCTGGTCATTAGTCTCCTTGATCTGGAGAAATGGGGTGTTTAGCAACAATAAGACACAAATAGCGTAACAAGTATTCTCTTGTGAAAACAGTGGAACAAAACCTATGAGAACAAGTTCCAACTCCAGGATGTTCTGTTTTTATTATTTCTGTCAGCAGCCCAATGCTTTTAATCCCAATGTAGAGGGGGAAACTTCTACATCAAGGTTTTTCAACCTTTTATAGCTCAGTAACCCCTTTCTAGGAATGGCACTTAAAAAAGAAAAGAAAAGGAAAGGAACAAAGATATATAAAAGCAACAGATTCTTTTAATCAAACTGGTTAATTTTGTACAGTGGTTTATTATTCATATTTTGTTATACATATCTAGCTTCTTGTGCCTCTTTAGATATTTATGTGAATTAGTGCACCTAATTTAAATTACTAAAGGCAAGGACTTATATAAATGTGATCACATCTGTCATGTTCCTGGCCACTGATAACACAATGTCAGATGCATATTTTCATCTCATCCAAGATATTCTGGAAAATGTGCTTCACCCTTCAGCATTCCGCTTATTCGGTGACATGTGATGTTTATTTATTCACATTGTTTTGAATTAATCATGCATTGTCTCGCAGCTTTGAGATTTTGATGATGTAACTGGGTTGTGTATTTTTAGAATAACATTGTAGGGGAGGTGTGACAGGCAGGATCTGAACCTAAAACAGGTCGGATATTTGGCTTGCTAAAGGGTTAAAATATAATATTTAAGAAAATGATAACCCCTCTAAATACACAATTCCACCTATAGTGTCACCTTGACATTTACTGCTCCTTTGTGAGCTCACAATGCCCTTAATGGGGCAATGTCACCCACATTAAGAATCATTAGCCTACATGGTTGTTTAACCTGTTAAAGAGAGCAAACAATTCTTCTTCAGAAGGTACCCAAGTGTCTTAAAAAAAATGGAAGAAGGCATTGGATAATGCGGTATTAGGTATATAAAAAGACAGGGTGGTCCAGTCTGGAGTCACTTTTATCATAGGCCTGATGGATCAGGGTAGACCTAGGATTAAATAACAATAAAAACAAATAACAATAAAATATTTCTTACACTGGTGAATTCTTTTTTATAATATTTGAAAACTAAAAAATATAGAGAATTTTATTTTATTTTGTCCAATAAAGTTTTTAGTAAAATCAATTAAAATCAAATACATGATTCTGTCATTTTGTTGCTTCCAATAGAAAAGGCAAAACTAAAGTTCATTAGATAACTTTTGGTCTCTGAGGCATACAAAGATTATAATGAGCATTCTTATCCCAAAAGTTAGGTCCTTTCCAACCACACCAGCCCTTGTTTAGAATGTACTGAAGGTCTTCTTCCCCTGTATAGTGGGGATCAAGAATAAGAAATTTCATATTTCCAGTCACTTCATTGTAATCAACTCCAATGATTGTGTGGGCAAGGACACCCCCACCTATCATAATTGGAGTTCCAACAGAATCAAAATGCATTGAAAGTTCTCTGCCATAATTTGACATTTCAGCACCTGAGGAGACGTTCATGATTCGACTTTGGACTCCAATCAGATGTTCTAAACAGAAACTCACTTCAAGAGAACCGATCCACTGACGGCTGCCAACAAACGGTGGCTGTTTATCGCCTATGTCTACAAGAGCTTGCTGAATTTGGCGATGAGTTGGGACTGGAGCAGAAGTATAGCCTTGAAGTCGAAACCAAGATATCAGGGTTTGTAGAGATCTATATGCACAACCCCATTTATTGTCATCACAGTTATCTTGCATATAATGGTGATAGCTGCAGCGACCTTGTACAACGTGCTGTGTTGCACTTTTGGCTGCTGATAGCAAGCTAACATGAGGGTTGATTAAGTAACTGTTTCTGGGTGCAACATCTTCAGGAAAAATATAGGCATTAGTTTTTCGGAAACATGGCTTAGTAAGAGGGAGACAAAAAAGTTGATGAAGACACTTCCTTTGATATTCCAGTGTATTTTCCTCGACGTCTTCTGGATATGTGACAGAAACAATAAACGTCGACTGAGGTAGTTGGATATGATATGTTTGAGGTATGGAAAAAGTTGAACCTTGTCTGTTTTCGGTAATGCAAAGTTCAGCCGCAAGAATCTGGCGACACACGGCAGTGGCGAGAATTGAAGCCACTTTGCTTATTGGACAATTCAAAGAAACATAAGCTATAGCATCTATCTTCAAAGGTACAGAAACTTGAAGAAATTCTCCCATTTCTTGATGGATGAGAGGAGCACAAGACGGTGTCCGTTTAGGATCTGTATTACAAAATGTCGATGTGTACATACTAACAGAAATAGAACGATTTAAACTGCCTGCATTTTTCTTTTTCGATTTGGGCATGGTAATAAAATTCTCTTCATCTGTTTCGATGTATTTAACGATGTCTCTGCACATTTCGTTCGATTCATAACTTTTCCAGTATTGCTGTTCACAATCTTCGTCTTCCTCGACTTCGTTGTTGCTCATCGAATCCGGCGACAGCAACAATTTGCTGTCGTTTATATGAAACACAGTCGACGGGGAACCGACCAATTGACACAAGTGTTCCACTTCGGTTCTGATGGTTTTAATTAATTTATCCGACTTGGGATCGTACTTAAAGCTCAAAGGCAACTGGGTTTTGAGCCTGAAACGAACGTGTTCGTCCTTCAGGTTCCCTTCTTCGGCAACAGCTGTCCACTCGCTCCTCGTTCGCTTCACGTCGCCCGCGATACACGAATACAAAAACATCGCAGAACTGTGCGGGTTAGTATCGTCATAATTTAACAGTAAAAAATACTTAACTTTCAGAAAATTCATCAAAACACTTATAACAGAGGAAAGAGGGTCGTTGCTGTCCTCCGAATCGTTTCCAGTCGCGGAGGAGGCGGTGGGAGCAGACGAAACACTGTACAGTCCGAGTGCAGTTAAGCCACCTGGCAGAAGTTGACACGTCTTCATGGCATCTTCTTGAACCCTTTCGCTCAATCTGGTACATTTCCAAACTTTTATGAAGTCTATGCTGTCCTCTCCGATGAGTAATCCGAGTCCGTCCTCCTTCTCCAGGCGTCGGATTGTCTCCAACGCGGATCGCGAGACGAAAATATCTTTCACGGCGGCCATTTTAGCGTCAACGTCAATGCGGAGTGCTCTCCCTTGACACAGATAATTCCTGATGACGTCATCTTTTTACTAAAAATATTTTCCTTCCTTAAAAAATTGTTCTACTTTTGTAACAGGCTGCGCATTTTGGGAGGAAGTATAAGTCAATTATATGAACCTCAGTAGTTTGACTATTTATTTTACGAAGTGCTTAAGGGACGAACGGCAAAATAACAAAGTTGACCATGGTGGGCTTCGAGCTCAGAATGTGACTGAATGCCTAAAATTCAGCTAATATTAAGAATTCTAGGAAACAAAGAAGGGTAAATTTACCAAAAAAAAAAGTGGTGGTGGTGGTGGATCTTGTCATACGATAATATCTGCTGAACATTTTCTCTTATTTTTCCAATTCCCTCACCAAGAATAATGATTTCTTTTACTAAAAATAGTGTCACAATTTTTCCATAATGAACGAACACATGAGTGTAGCATGAATGAGATCCTGCGTTTTGCCACAAACAAATTTCAAATCACAGTTCCATTATGGGTTGATCATGTGTGAAACCGATATCTGGTCAAATCAATGGTTGTTGTTCGTGTGATAGTTCTTTAGCTCATCTGGAACTTTCCATGAGCACAGCCTATAAATTCAGCCAATTTCGCAGTGTCATAGACGTCCGAGCCTTTATGATGTTCTCCACTCTCATCAATTGCAGAGTGTTCTGGGTCAGGCTTAGAATTGCACACTCTCTACAGCTATTTTAACGGCTGCTTATTCAGCCAAGAATATCAAAGAAGAAATGACACGGCACCTGAATATTTGTTTAATATGTCAATACCAACCCAAGTGTTAAACTTTGAACAGACAATTTTCTTGCATATCCGATTACACCTCTTACACTTTACTGATTCTAAATGTGGATGGAAGCACTCCGTCGGTTACGACGACGAGGGTTCCGGTTGATCTGAATCAATGGAACAGACTGCTTGTGAAATTAACGTGTAAGTGGCTGAGCACTCCACAGACACGTGTACTCTTAACGTAGTTCTCGGGGATATTCAGCGTGACACAGAGAGTGACAAGGCCGGCCCTTTGAAATACAGGTACAACAGAAACAGGAAGTAAGAGTGAGAGAAAGTTGTGGTGAAAGAGTACAGCAGGGATCATCACCATCCCCTGCCGGAGCCTCGTGGAGCTTTAGGTGTTTTTGCTCAATAAACACTCACAACGCCCGGTCTGGGAATCGAAACCGCGATCCTATGACTGCGAGTCCGCTGCCCTAACCACTGGGCCATTGCGCCTCCACTGATTCTAGATGTATTGACTGCAACACAAGAACATCTCTTCATACTAATACAGCACAATAAGCAAAAATGCTAGTTCTAAAATCTCTCTAACAGATCAACGCAGTAGTTGTACTGACAAGTAATATTCATAGCCACTTTAACATGGCTGTCCGTTGGACTATACTGCAATATTTTAACCCCAAGAAGGCATCTCCTCTAGCTGGTTAACGATGCACAGCTGCATCCAATAAAATTGCAAGCAGGCTGACGAACCCCTGTCATCTCCTAGCGACAGGACCGGTAGACCAGTCCTAATTTCGGGCTGTTTCTGCTACTCCCCAGTACTGGACACCTCGTCTGCTAGAGATATACTCTTTATTATGATAATACTTATAGGACATAGAGAGGACAATACAGGACATTACAAATAAAAAGTGTTCATGGGTTCATAAATGAGTTTTGAAAACTCATTTATGAACCCATGATGATGTATTTAAATATAGATAATTTAAAAAAGTTTAAACCTTGGCTGTAAAGTCCACTGGTTACACCGTACTACTTTACTATGGTTGAAATTAATCAGGGTCGTTCACCCCCAACTTTCTTGGCCCTCCCGACAAGTTTCTCCATGACATGCGCCAACCTCTTAGCTAGTACCTTGGTCAAAATCTTTAACTGTATATTAAGTAGAGTTATGGGCCTAAAATTACTAATATGGTCCCCCTTGCTCAGGTCTTTTCTGATCAGCATCACTGACTCACAGAGCTGGGAATCCTCCCATTCTGCTGCCAGTTAGTGTAGACACAGGCCAGCAAGTGTATGAACAAGTCTGGCATGCTACAATAAAATTCATAGGGTTGACCATCCAGCCCCGGCGATTTGTCCCTGTCACAATCATGAACAACTGAGTGAAATGCCGGTGAAAGCCTTTTGCATCTCCTCCTGCTCTTCCATCGAACGCCCATGTTCATCTGTTAAAGACTTGATAGAGGCTTCTCTGCCTCTCTGACTCTCCACACGACACCCCCATCCGGCAACATTAATACCCTTTCTCTCCACTGAACGAAGTTTAGCTCTGACCCTACACCCTTTGTGTTTGGCTTTGAGATGTCGATACAAAACTGCTTTTGTCACCACCACTCTGGATGCAGAGCCGGACTCCATGGCCTCATCTAATTCCTTAGTTAAAGCCCCTTCTTATCTAGACTTTACTATTTGCTAAATCTAATAGACTCAGAACGGATGGCTTGTTTGTGGGCACACCACCACCTATTATTAATAATGGCACCAGTTAATGCCCTCTATACTAACTCCTTAACCCGGGCATGGAAGGTTTTACAAGTCAAAATAGACTCGTCAATCTTCCAGTACCCTGGTTCCTGTCTATGACACTTATCTAGGTACACCCTACATGTCACAAACTTGTGATTCATGTAGGAGACACAATAAAAGTGTGGACAACTAAACGTATTCCTATCTCTATCCCTAATGAATATCCTGTCTAGTCTATATAAGATCTGAGTGAACCGTCGTTATTAGTCCACGGTGGAATGAGCGGTTCATCCAGTCTATAACGGTCGACTAGATTATAGCTTTCTAGTAGCCTTTTTGAGACAGGGTTTCCCCTTCTATTTGTTGAGCCAACACTATCCACCTGTGCGTAGAGAATAGTGTTAAAGTCTCCTAGTACAACTAGAGATTTTGACGCCACTAAGTTCTTCAGGTCCCGGGAAAAGCCAGCCTGTCTACCTTGTTTCAGTGCATAGACAGCTACCAATCTGAAGGATTGTTTACTTACATATGTTACACCCAAAATGACCAGGCTACTGGTTCTGAGTTCAGAAAGACTACACTTACCTGCACATCCAAGTTTTTCCTGAATAAGACCACCACACTCCCGCTCCCCCACCAGCTAGGAGAAATAAATATCTCGTAGCCATTTAGAAGGGTCACGCCCTTCCAATTGCTATAGATTCGTAATGCATCTTATGGCTGTACCTGTCACCTGGATGGTGAGGAATCCTACATTGGGAGTGGTAACAATTAGGGTAGGGTAGCTGACTGCTTATTGTGATCATTCGTCTTTTGCTTTCCTGTAGCTTTGCTCTCTTTTACAAACCCAGTGAACATATATTTCCTATTTCAAAGAAATCCAAACAATAAGACCTAAGTTAAAAAGATTCTCAACAATTGAACTTCTCTAGTTTACAATTTTGTTTGGGTGTGTAAAGAGGGAAATAACCCTCATCTGCAATGTTGATGAAATTTGAAACATAGGTATTCCAGTTCATTACAGAAAATATAACAGAAAAGTCTATTGCATGTGACACGGGCAATGCCAGGTATCTCTGCTAGTATATTCATATATATACACACACATATATATTACGGAGAAGTACTTGCATAGCAAGTGACCTGATCTGAGATCATGTGCTGGAATGAAAACAATTGCAGCATAGAAGGTGTTTATAAGCTATTTAAGAAACACAAAATCTGTTAGATTCACTTTAACATTTAAATTTAATTTGTCAAAATATTCCGTCGCTTTGAGACCGCAACCTGTTCACTGACAAAACTCTGTGCTGCATCTCTTGAACTTTTGTCAGTGAAGAAGTCGCGGTCTCAAAGTGACGAAAATATTTTGGCATTAAATTTAAATGTTAAAGTGAATCTAACGGATTCTGTGTTTCTTAAATGGCTTATAAACACCTTCCATGCTGCAATTGTTTATATATCTATCTATCTATATACATACATACATACACACACACACATATATATATATTTATATATATGTGTGTGTGTGTGTGTGTCTTTGTTTGTCCCTCACTGCCACTTGCCAACTGGAGTTAGTGTGTTTACAACTTCATAACTTAGCAGATCAGAAAAAGAGACTGATAGAATAAGTACTAGGCTTAAAGAAACATAACTATTGGGGTTGATTTGTTCAACTAAAATTCTTCAAAGTGGTGCCCCAGCATGGCCAAAGTCTAATGACTGAAATGAATGCAAGGAAAATGGTATTTAATTTTGTGTCTAATTCAGAGCATGTTGAATGTTGAGGGTGTTTAATTCTGAGGAAGGTTAACCTGGGATGTGTTCAGTTTTGGGTAGGTTTAGGACGGAGACCACTGCAGGACAATAAAGAAACGGGATGCAACGCATCTGTTGAAATACGCTAATGAGTGACTTCATACTAATTAGTGACCTTTCTCTAGAAGCCAATTTAGGATGTGGGAGTGTGTGTGTGGTAGTGGTGGTGTTTGTTTGGTTATCTGTGCTTTGTAGAGCTTTATTAGCTGTTGGGTGGTGTGTGGGTGGGTGGAAGGATCAAAGTATTTTCTCGTTTCCAACAATGTCTATCTTTGTGATACAGTTTTTGTTTTGTTCCAGATGTCTATTTGCCAGGAGATCTCTCAGAAAACTATGATTCTTCTGTAAAGATGCTAAAAGTTGGCATAACCTCACTGGAATCTGACATGTCAAGTCTTACGATGCCACCATTTGCAGAATGAGAATATTTGGTTGGTTATAAGCTGTGTTATGGCTGAGTATTGTAAATTGGTAGAATCATTAAAGCATCAGACAGAATGTCTTGTGGTATTCAGTTCCAGCTCTTTACGTTCTCAGTTCAAATCCTGCTATGGTTAAATCCACTTTTTCTCCTTCCAGGATCAATTAAATAAAATACTAGCCAAGCATGGATCCATATAACTGGCTGTTCTTTCCTTCTAAATTTCTCGCTTCATACATTATTATTCTTTACGGTGAATTAGCAGAATTAATCATTAGAGTGTTTTGCAAAATTTCCTTTCGCTCTTTCTGTCCCAGTTTCAACTTTGCTTTTCCAACTTTCAGAGTTGGAAAACAAAAGTATACTAGTGTTCATAGAATTTTAACTTGTATTTTCTGAATCTTTCTGGGATTAAAGCTAAAGGGTCAAGGCTCCCTTCGGTCATGAATGACCATGAGATTGCACCTAGAAAGTTACCCTCTGAAGTACAAGTCTGGACAAGGTTGTTAATGGAAGACCAGCAGTCACCCATGCATATCAGCTTTCCCGCTCCACGTGTTGATGTCACCCAAGGGAAAGGCAAGGGCGGATACATCTTGGCACCAGTGGCATTGCAACTCATTTCTACTGCTGTGTGAACTGGAACAACATAAAAATAAAGTGCCTGGCTCAAGAACACAACATACAGCCTGATCTAGGAATCGAACTCACCATCTCTTGATTGGAGCCTGATGCTTTAACCAATGGGCCATGCATCTTAAAACTGAAATCTAGTCAAGCACTGAGATTGAGGATATTGACTAATGCTTGAGTCTAAAAACTGAGGGTTGGCTGAAAAGTTCATAGGCTGACTGAGATACTCTCATAAATGTGATGAAAGGAGGTTTATTTTCCAACAGAGACCCCTTTCTGGTCCACACACATCTTCCTTCAATAATCTGAATATGAATTCCTTAAAAGTAGGCTTTAGATTTCAGAATCAGAAATGAACTCAGGCAAGTTAGTGTCAAAAGAGCTTTTAACACACACTCTCTCTCTCTCTCTCTCTCTCTCTCTCTCTCTCTCATGGAATTTCTCAATCAACAACAGCAACCTGTCGTTATAGTGAAAGTCTTTTTTTTCGTCTGAAGTTGTGTTGTGACTTAAACTTATAAGATTTAATGAAATGTCTTTGGCATTCTTCAGCTGGCAATGTTAGACCAAAAATAAACATGAAATTTTGACAGAATGTTTTAATTCAGATCCTTTGAAAATATGATATTAAGTTTATATTCTGGAAATCAGAGGTGGTCTCATGCAGGGTGGTCTCATGCAGGGTGGTCTCATGCAGGGTGGTCTTAAAAGAATCTTTATTCCTTTAGCATTCAAATTATAATTCTTATTTATTAACATCGTTTTGAATTAATCAAGCATTATTTTGTACCTTCAAGATTTTGATGATGTAGTTGTATAGTTTTGGAATGACATTGTAGGATAAGCATGAAAGACCCAATCTGGATAGTTTGAACATAAAACAGGTAAAGTATTTTAGCAGGATTTCGCCAGTTTAAATGTTAAACGTTTAAAAAATGGATACAGCTAGAAATCACATTGTTCTGCCTTCGCTCCTTCATATCTGCACCCCAAAAGAGTAACCTGATGGATTGGCATAAAGTGACCCTCTGGCCCTCACTTTGTTTTTTCTACTACTACTACTACTACTACTACTACTACTACTACTACTACTACTAAAATGGTCTTTGCTCCTCGCATCAGGTTGAGCTGATGTCACCTCCACCAAGGCATTTGTCTCCTACAAATCTCTATGCTCACCATCACCCTTGCTGTGTCCAACCCTGACCAGTAGAAAATGCAAAGGGGAATTTGTTCACTCAACAAGTAAAAACAAAAAATATAAAAAACAACAAACTTGTTTATTGGTAATAAAGCTCATTCTAGCTTTAATTAATCCTTTTATACATGGACATGTACACATACATACTGACACATTTATTCATGCTGCGATAGAAACACATTGATACAGACAGGCTTTCTTCACATACCACACTTGGGGGGAGGAAAATAAACAAAAAAAAATAACATAAAAAATTAAAATTTTAAAATATTTAAAAAGAAAAAAAAAGGGTACAGTTCAACTTTTGAATCCTTTTTCTGTTTTTTTTTAATCTTCTTTTGTTAACTTGTAAGTTTTTTCTCTTCTCTCCCATCAACCTCCACATTAGAAATAATGTCAGCATGTCTGAATTATCTTTGAAAGTTTTATTTGTAAATCATGGCAGTCAAGGTGAAATAATTCTTCTCTCTCTCGTATGATTCATATAATGTCTATATGCATATGAACGTGTGTGTGTGTGTGTGTGTGTATACACATAATATATGTTTGGACACATACAGAAGTATACACCATTTAAGTCAGATGACTGTAAGCCCAGAAAAGTTGTTTAGCCAGGAAACTGAGGAAATTCATGAAGACCAGAGACTCAGTGCTCCCCATTTCGGTTCTGATCAGTCATTTGAGTTTACATGCATTTAATAAAAAAATTGCATGTACATATGTGTGTGTGTATATATATATATATATATATATATACATACATACATATATACATACACACACACATATATATCCATATAAGTATACATATATGTATATAAGTGTATACACACATACACATGTATAGATACAGGTATTTACATATATATATATATATATGCATATAGGTATATACATATATATTTATGATATATACATCATAAATACATATCTAATTACATTATATATGGTTTCTTTTTATATACACATTATATATTACATATATTAACTATCATTTATAAAATTTGCATCATATATGTATATATTTGTACAGACATCTTGTTATCAGCTGATACGAGGGTGGTGGGAGGGGAGATAAGATATGGATTATCAAAATCTTCCTAAAAATTAGTCTGAAGTAGTTTTCATCCATCTTCTCGGCTGCCCAGATTCAAAGAGACTCGTAATCTTCCCCCCCAGTGTACGCGGTTGGTCTTGGCGTCAACTCTTCAGTGACATTATCTTCTACAAGAAAAGCTTCCAGTTGTCCAAGTTCTTTCTGGTTTTCTTTGGATTTTTTGCTTTTCTTCTTCACTTTGCTGCTGCCACTGCTGCTGCTGCTACTTTCCTTGCTTCCACTCAACTCTCGACCTTTTTCTTTTTTCTTTTTGGATTTTTTACTTGACTTTTCTTCATCCTATAAAATTTTACCAAAAAGAAAGAAAAAAAAAAAGAAAAAAATTAATCCTCATCCCTTAATATACACTTTTCCATCCTTACATGGGTTGGACGAAATTTGCTTCATCAGGTTTGCCATGGTTGAATGCCCTTCCAAATCACCAAACCTCACCTGTTTCCAAGCAAGGTCATATTTCCTCATAGTCAAACATGCTTTCCTATGGAAGACTGGAAACATAGGACACTGCTTGTATGACGGTGATGCTCCTTTACAGCCTTCACCTGACATCAAGACAAGGCAACACACACAAACAAAACACATATACACATGCATGTGTGCGTCCTCTGACACACACACACACACACATAACAGGACAAGTTTCTTTCAGATTTTATCTACCAAATCCACTGACAAGGCCTTGATTGGCCCAAGGCTATAAGGAGGAGACACTTGCCCCAGCATTGCCATAGTTTAATGATTGAAACAAGTAAGAAATACGCATTGGTTCCACTTGATGTTATTATTATTAGTTAGCTAATTAAGCAATCAATTACTTGTTGAATCAACATCAATCAATCAACCAACGAGCTGGTTTGTCAGAGTCCTTTTCTCACCATTCTCCACTCTGACTCACATCATTCAAAACCTCATCAACGACATCCCTTTCAGTCTCCCGAGTCTGTCCACGCACTTCAGAATTTCCTTTTTTAATGACCTCAAATGATGAACAGTTATTCTTTCTTTCTTTCTTATAATCATCAACATTATTTAACGTCTGTTTTCCATGCTGGCATGGGTTGGACAGTTAGACAAGAGCTGGCGGGCTGGAGAGCTGTACCAGGCTTCAATTGCCTATTTTGGCATGGTTTCTATGGCTGGATGTCCATTCCTAATGCCAACCACTCCATAGAACATACAGTGTGCTTTTCACCTAGCACTGGTACAGGTGATTTATAGGTGGCACCACCATAGATGCTTTACCTGTGTTTGAAAAGATCTCTAACATGTTTCTCATGGTTAAGTAGATACAATAAGAAGTTTTATGTCCAGAAACAACAAAACATCAACAGTGAATCTGAACTCACAAACCCTGAGCTGGAAGCTGTGACCTGACTCCAAATCCACTCAACCAGTCTCCCTACAATTAATTCTGATAACATTGCAAATGCAAAAAAGAAAAGAAGGAAAAACAGTTTACAAAATGCAGGTGAACGCTGATTGACCAGTGAAACAAAGGCCAGGTGAATGTTGATTGACCAGTGAAACAAAGGCCAGGTGAATGTTGATTGACCAGTGAAACAAAGGCCAGGTGAATGCTGATTGACCAGTGAAACAAAGGCCAGGTGAATGCTGATTGACCAGTGAAACAAAGGCCAGGTGAATGCTGATTGACCAGTGAAACAAAGGCCAGGTGAATGCTGATTGACCAGTGAAACAAAGGCCAGGTGAATGCTGATTGACCAGTGAAACAAAGGCCAGGTGAACGCTGATTGACCAGTGAAACAAAGGCCAGGATTTTGTTTAAAATAAAACAAAAATCAATGAAAAAATTCTATAAGCAAAGGATACATACTTTGTCTTTATCCTTTTTCTTCTTCTTTTTTTTCTTCTCACTCGTTACAGAGTCGTGGTCTGTATCTCCAGGTGTCCAAATGGAAGAGTCGGCATCTGAAGTGGAAGCAGATGTATGAAGTGGTTTAGAAAAAGAAAAACAAACATGAGAGGAAGAGAAAGGGGAAAAATGTAATCTTATTGTTGGTCAGAAGATGGAAACAGTTTCTGTGCGTGCGAGAGAGAGAGAGAGAGATAAGGAAGCAACTATTTCAGAAAATTATTTTATTAAACCTAATTTATTCGAATAAGGGGAGGCAACCCGCTGACTACTACAAGGAAGACATCGGGCTGCTTAATAATAATAATAATAACAATAATGATAATAATAATAATAATAATAATAACAATAACAATAATAATGATAATAATAATAATGATAATGATAACGATAACAACAACAACAATAATAATAATAATAATAATAATAATAATAACGTTGATAATAATAATAATAATAATTGGCACACGGGTAGCAATTTGGTGGGGGAAGGGGATTGGTCAGTAACATCAGCCTCAAAACTTGATGGCTACTTATTCATATTAACCTGAAAAGGATGAAAGACAAAGTTAACCTTGGTGAAATTTGAACTCAGATTATAAAGAGCTGGAACAAAAAATGCTGTTAAGCAGTTTCTAAGAACGATTCTACCAGCTCATTGTCTTAATAATAATAATAATATTAATAATCTTATTAATAATATTAATAATTCCCTCTATGGTTTTTGTGCCGGTGGCACGTAAGAGCACCCACTTACACTCTTGGAGTGGTTGGCATAAGGAAGGGCATCCAGCTGTAGAAACTTTGCCAGATCAGATTGAAGCTTGGTGCAGCCTCCCAGCTTGCCAGTCCTCCTCAGTCAAACCGTTCAACCCATGCCAGAATGGAAAGTGGATGACAATGATATAAGCACAAGGCCAGTAATTTCTGGGCGGGGCACAAGTCAATTACACCAGCCCCACCCGTACTTATTCCATTGACTGTGAAATGATGAGAGGCAAAGAATATATTTCATTAGTAACTAGCAGGATAGAAGGGTGGGTGGGTGCACGCACGCACACACACACACACACACATGCTTAAATTCTAGTGTAAGCCAAGCAATAACTGCTAGAGATTATAATTGCTTAATAACATTGTTCAATTGTAGAGAATCCTCAGAGTTCATCCAAGCTTACCATTTTCTCATTTTCTTTCCATTAACAGCATCGTATTTGAAACATCAGCAATTATTATTGGACACAAATTAATGAGGGGACAAACTTTCAAGAAGTGTAAAATCTTTTTAATTACTTACTTGCTGAAGAATTAAATCCTTTCTCCAAAACACTAAGATCTTCGTATGTTAAATCTATTGATGGGATCGAGTGACTTCCTGGGATCTGAAGATGGGAACAGAAAATAGATATGGAAAGGGATAAGTAAAGGCATTACAATATGGTGTGTGTGTGTGTGTGTGTGTGTGGTGTGTGTGTGTGTGTGTGTGTGTGCAGCTACTTAGTTTAGATGGTCAGGGATTGTAGTATCACTTTGGTGTAATGGCTGGCACAGCTCTATGGTTCCCCACATTAGAACATGGTGTTTGAATCCTACCAGGATAGAGACACACCATCAGAAAATGCTCAATTGTTATTCTTGGAAGCATTTTACAATAAAAAACATTATTTTAACATAACCTATCAATCTACCTAACTATATCTATATATACATATATATATATATATATATATATATATATATATATATATATATATATATATATATATATATATGTATGTATATATATATATATATGTATATATATATATGCATGTGTACGAAAGAGATTTAATAAAGGAATAAATGATAATCTTATGATCTTCATTAGTTTAGGATTGTTTCTGCTCTAAGATGCAGCGGAGTCGTAGTTGAGTGCCTGAATAACTCTTTATTGCTTCAGTCCTTGATATATCAGGAACGTCTACGATGATGATGATGATGATAGTAATGACTTTTATTATGTTTATCAATTGGTATCACCATCATTATTTTTCAGTGATCAGCATGTTATCATATTTAATACCAATATCATCATCATCATCATCACCACCATTCATTCTGAGATCAATACAAAATCACAGACTCAAAACCATCATGTAATTTCATTACTGCTTATCCCCCTAACCCTAACCCACCCACACACAACAGATATAACAAATGAGATCGAGTTTAACACAAATCAATATCTGCTTAGTAATTAATCTAGTTAATCAATCAATAACTGCTAAATCAAAGACCTAACAGGTTATGGGGTGCATATTTATAAAAGTCAGTATTTTTTGGTTTTCAGTTCATTGGACAAGGGACAGTATCTTCAAAAGTTTTAGGGGTGGATCATATTGACCCCCCACCCCAATACTAATTTTAACCTGGCATTTAATTTACCTCTCATTCATCTCCCATCTCTGAAAAGGTTTGACCTTTTGCCTGTGTCCACAGAGATGGAACCAGACATACAATTTTATGCTGGTATACACAAATATATATACCTGTATACATACAAACACACGTGTATGTCTATGTGTGTGTGTGTGTGTATACGAGGTGGTGTCAAAATATTCCCGAACTAGTTCTGTAGCACACAAACAGATGGCAGCACATGGTTGCATGCACAGTGACCTTCATGGGGCTGAGTGACATTGCTGTGTTTACTTTGCATGATGTGAAATTTGTGTTTTTCTGATGACATGTTTGATGATGTCACACCTGCTGTTGATGACTTTTTTGACCATCAGAATGAAAGCTTCTTCACCAATGGGGTCCAAGCACTGTGACACCGACAGAAGAAGTGTGTGGACCATAAAAAAGATTATGTTGCAGAATAAACCACATTTGGTCACATTCGATAGGAGTATCATAAAAATCCCATTCCCTGTGACCCTGGAATTGTTTTGAGATTGGAAAAGCAAAATCTGTCAGTCATAAAGAAAAAAAAGGGGCCACCAAAAGCTACAAATACCAAACTTCTGAGAAGCTATTCAGATGGCACCAATACTTGGAAGAGTTCAAGCATCCTTCAAAACTTCCATGCTTCCTGAGATTTGCCAACACTACACCTGATTTTCTCCCCTCCATACACATGCAAGCATGTATCTGACTCATACACTGTTCACTTCCCAGACATTTGCACATCACTGCATATACTTTATATGCACTTTCTGACAAGTTGTGGTGCACCTGAGCACTGTATACAATAATTTCATTATTATTATTGAGGAAAGTGTTGTGTCTCTAAGCTATGGGATGGAACTGAGACATGGAACTGAGGCATGGAACTGAGACATGGAACTGAGACATGGAACTGAGACATGGAACTGAGACATGGAACTGAGGCATGGAACTGAGACATGGAACTGAGGCATGGAACTGAGGCATGGAACTGAGGCATCGATAAATCAATGAATAGAAATTATAATAAAAAATAAAGCAAACCAAATATATAAAATAAAAAAAAAACAAGAGGACACACACACACAAATCATAAATACCTCTGCTGAACTCTGTGTTAGACTGTTGGGCATATCATTTGAGTTCTCATCTTCGCTGATATCTTCAATATCCTGGGCCACATGAGGTTGTGATGCATCTTCGTTATCTTCCGAATGTTGCTCCTCATCGTTTCTCGGCTCTTTGATTGTTTTACCTGCAATTTGGACTTTATCAGAGATGTCAGGCTCTGATTCTGAAGAAAGTTTCCGGTTGGCCTTCTGTGAGAAAGTTGTAGAAGAGTTGGAAGAGGAGGAATTGGTCGACTTCTTGCTGTCGTTGGTGTTGTCCTTGCTGGCAGAGAGAGAGAGCTTCTTGGACGCAACTGGAACAATGAGAATGTCTTCATCACTGGAGAGGTCAAGGTTTGGCATGATGGGGAGCTTGCTGTTGTCACCAGCGTTCTTCAGAGTGACTTCATCCTCAGAGTCAAGGTCATCTTGGAAACCCGCTACCATAGGATTGCCACTGTAGTCTTCATCACTGAAACAGACAGGCAGACATTGTAGTTAAGTCAAAGGGACACCCCAGGAGGGACTTTCAACAACAACAATTTAAAATGTTCAAGCAACAAAAAGAATTTCTACATTGAATCATCATCATCATCATCATTTAGTATCTGTTTTCCATGTTGGTATGGGTTGGACGGTTTGACTGGAACTGGTAAGCCAGACAGCTGCAGCACCAGGCTTCAGTCTGATTTCACTGGGCTTCTACGGCTTGATGCTCTTCCTAATGCCAACCATTCCACAGTGTACCAGGTGTCTTTTACATGTCACTGGCACAGGTGCCTTTCATGTGCCACCAGCATTGGCCACAATTACGATTTCACTTAGCTTGACGTGAATCATAGTGGAAAGTGGTCGGATATTCCACAGATACTTATAAGCCTTTGATAAGTGTTTCAAATTTTAGCAGGTTTTAGCTATTTTAGAGAGACTGAGTTAAGTCAGTTACATCAACCTTGCTACTTTACTGATACTTTGTTTTATCAACCCCCAAAATATGAAAGGTACAGTCAACGTCAGCAGAGTTTGAACTCAGGACATAAAGAACCACAAGAAATACTGCTAAACATTTTTATTTGATACTCAAATGGTTCTGCCAGTTCGCCATCTTAATAATAATAATAATGATAATAATAATGGCTTCAAATTTTTGCATCAGGTTAGCTATTTTAGGTAGGGATCAGTCAATTACATGAAGCCCAGTACTTCACTGACACCTTATTTTATTGGCCCTAAAAGGTTAAAAGTTGACCTTGGCAAAGTCTGAACTCTGGACATTACTTCTGAGCTGGAAGAAATGCTGCTAAGCATTTTGTTCAGGATGCTCACGATTCTGGCAGCTTGCTGCCTTGTCTCCGATAACAATAATAAGATAATCCTCGGCTAGAATTAGCAAAACACATTATGTGATGGAGCAGCATTGAGTTCAGTTCATCTGGTGGCCTTCCACAGTTTCTGGTCACCGAGAAAGCAAGGGCTGACCAAGGCTATAGCAGAGAACACTTGACCAAGATGTCACATGCAGTGGGATTAAACCTATGGCTTTGTGTTTGTGAAGTGAACTTTGTAGTTGATCAACTGTATCTGCACCCTTATCACAGTTGTAACTATTACTGTTGACTAACTAAAGTGCTTGTCTGCCCCCTGCAAGTACTTACCTTCTTGAACCATGCTTAAAAACAATATAAGCTAAAGAACATCGATTGGCTACGATGCAAGGGGCCAATGATAGGTCCATACTAGAAATATCACGAAGACAACACATTTGAAATGAGTTGGAGTGAATGGTGTGATTGCAGAGTACTGAAAGTCCAAGTTTTGTTGGGCTGGGCATGTTGCAAGGTTCATGGGCAACAGGCGGACTTGTGCAGTTGACAAGTGCTATCTAAGAAATTGGAAAAACTACTTGGAAGGCTTCGACAATAATGGAAAGGGGATTTAGTCAAACAATTTTGGTCAAGGTGGAAAAGAACAGGACAATAAAGACAAAACTGGAAGCGCATTGTGACCAGCAGTGTATAACAAGATCTGGTGGTCTGGTCGATTGATACAACTAACACTTATTCATAGACATAAGGACAGGACCTCTGAAACTGTTGGAGAGTGTGGCATGACAGAAGAAATTATGCCTCATGGGTTGCAGTGTTTCAAGATGTTGACTTATGCTCAAACCAGAGACTTGGTCTGAATACTTGCAATAAGAGTGGACTCAAATAAAAGGCACCAAAGTAGACCCATTCATGAGATTGCCTACAGTTTCCATCAGCCCAGTTCCACACACTATAGCTTGATCTGATCACTTGTCAAAGATGCTGTACCATGGGATTGAAACAAAACTTTGGTGATTAGAATCAAAACTCCTTAACTGCATCATCAAGTCTGTGCTGTTTGGTTTGGTTTTAGATGAAGTTCTTTTTTAAAAAATGGTGAAAATAAAACCATCAGGAAATGTATGGATGGGAGAGAAAGAAAAAAGAATTGACAAAATGTGATTACCTGTCACTTTCCTTGTCTTTATTAGCTGGATTACATGAAGCAGTCATTCGATGATCCTTCGTATCATCCAGAAAGCTACTGTCCAGTTCTTCACCATCTGGAATAAATTCCTCAACACTTTTCACAGCCTTTTCAACATTAACTTCCACAGCTTTTGTCGATAAAAAAGAAAAAAGTCACAAAAAAATCATTCTTGAAAATAAAAACTGAATGGTGACAGTAATCACAAAATGGACTTTGAAGATAGCAAAGAATATTTTTTATTGTTTATTTGACTTAAAAGGAGGAGGCTAACATTTCTGCTTCACAACCACAGATTCTCAGGTTCAGTCTCACTGCATGACAACTTGGACAAGTTTTTTTCCACTCCAGTCAAGGCTAACTTGAAGTCTCAGTGGATTTGGTTGACAGAAACTGAAAGAAGTCTATCATATAGGTGTGTGTGTGCGCGCTTGTTTCCTTGTTTTGGCATCATGTGATAGTTGTGTCACCATCAAACAAGCTGTGCCCTTTATTTTCAATCTTCTGTGAAATACGTTTGGCCATTGGGGAATATTACAGCCACAGGAAGGATGGGAGGTTAAGTTGACCTCATTACATCCCTTCACTTCAGAATGTTAAGGGATGTCACTAAATGCTAAATTCTAACTGTACCATTTCTACAAGTCACTCTTCTTCATAAGGAGACATAACGGATAAAGGACTACATTTCTTTGTGTGGGAGGTGGAAATCAGCCAACAAAACAAGTGCCTGGTGGTTGTAATGATGGTGTTTAAGGGGGCCCCTGTTAATCTTATCCTCATTTCCAAAAGATAACATGAGGATATCGTCTTATACTCCAGCTAGAAAATTTGAACATGAAATGATTCAGGTGTGGCTGTGTGGTTGCTTCCCAACCACAGAGTTTCAGGTTCATTCCCTGGTATCATGGGTGAATAGAGTTGGTAGATGGAAACAGAAAGAAGCCCATTGTGCATGTGTGTGTGTTTGTGTCAATTGGTCTCAACTTTGCATGACAGCTGTAAATGAGTGTTACAGCCATACAATGATCAGCAAAAAAAAAAAATATCCGGCCGGGGGGGGGGATATTACGTTGCTAGGAAACCGGTTGGAGCTAGCAACAGAAACAGCACAAAATATCTGCTTCAATAAACTCCATGGATGGTAAAACAACAATACCAATGAAGCAAAAAGGAAATTGCAAGGACACAGATATAGAATAACATTCTTCAGTTCTTACCTGCTTGACTGTTAACATCTGGGGTGGATAACTGCAACTTGTTTCCAAATATCCGAGAAAAGAAGCCAGTTTTCGGCTCTGCCTGGGGTGTACTGCCAGCGGAGGAAGATGCATTTCCAGCTGCTCCGGTTACGGCTACTCCTCCTCCTGCACCTCCACCATTACAGGCTGGCGGCTGATTTGTAGGGGACTGCAGAGAAGTAGGGGGCATTTGCATAACGGAACCAGGTAAGGAATGAGAGTAAGACTGGGATGTTGGTAATTTAGGTAAAGAATTGGCAGATGCTGACCGAGAAACTGAAAGGGAAAAAAGTATAAATAAAGCATTAGATGTGGCAACAACCACGATTCCACGTCTTGGCACAAGGCCAGCAAGTTGGGTGTGCGGGGGTGGGGGGTTGTAGAGAATAAAAGTCATTACATCGACTCCACTGTGCTAAGGATTCTGCCAGCTCACCACCGTAATAATAATAATAATAATTCTTTGTAATTTGAGTGAAAGACCAACAATTTCAGTGGGAGACGATTAGTCCCTTCAACATTCAATTTTTGATGCTTGCATGGGTCAAATGGAAGTTGTTGCAGCAGATTTTCTACAATTAGATGCCCTTCCTGTTTCTCCATGACCAGATATATTTCTCATGGAGGGAAGCAAACAACCCCACAAGTATGATGGTGATGTTCATTTACAACCATTACATGAGGTCAAGAAAAGGCTACACATATATATGATCATTGCCAGAGCGGCTATCTGGCCTCCATGCCGGTGGCACATAAAAGACACCATTCGAGTATGATCACTACCAGCGTCGCCTTACTGGCACCTGTGCTAGTGGCATGTGTAAAAGATTCAAGCGAGGTCGTTGCCAGTACCAACTGACTGGCCCCCGTGCCGGTGGCAAGTAAAAGCACCCACTACACTCTCGGAGTGGTTGGCGTTAGGAAAGACATCCAGCTGTAGAAACTCTGCCAGATCAAGATTGAAGCCTGGTGCCACCATCTGGTTTGCCAATCCTCAGTCAAATCGTCCAACCAATGCTAGCATGGAAAGCGGACGTTAAACGATGATGATGATACATATATATATACATACACACACATATGCATATACATATGTAAGTAGAGATTGTTTGAAGTAATGTACAGAGTTTGTATATTAAGAAAAAGCAGCCAGTCATCATAATGAATCCCTAAAATGGATGAAAGTACTAAATAAATAGTTTTTATCCAAATCCAGACTATCTCCTTTATATATATACTAGCAGTATCGCCCGGCGTTGCTCGGGTTTGTAAGGGAAATAACTATATAAGCATTTTTAGAGATGTAAAGTATAATAGCCATCTCAATATGGCTAACCACAAAGGTAGGGTGTTACTGTAGCTTTTTACGTTCTGAGATTTAATAATAAATTTTTAGAGAGTTACTTCCCTTATATATGCCAAAAATGCATTAAAAATGGGAAAAATTGATGGTAAATTTTTTTTTTAATTGTAGACTCATCGTAGACGCGCGCTAATACCCAGAAGGGCTCAATATGAATCACGACTATAAGATACCCGGTTTTGGTTAAACTGCACTGCAAAATGTGGGAGTAGTTAGGAATCTAAATCGTAGGAGACAGACACACAACCTCACTTTTATATATAAAGATATATATATATATATATATATATACGACAGGCTTCTTTCAGTTTCCGTCTACCAAATGCACTCACAAGGCTTTGGTTGGCCTGAGGCTATAGTAGAAGACACTTGCCCAAGGTGCCATGCAGTGGGACTGAACCTGGAACATACATGCATGCAATAGGCTTCTTTCAGTTTACATTTACCAGATGCACTCACAAGTTTTAGGCTGGTTGGGTCTGTTGTAGAAGAAGACTTGCTTAAGCTGCCATGCAGGCAGTGGTGGTGGTGGTGGGGCAAATGGTTCAGAAACAAGCTTCTTCACCACACAACCAGGAGGCACTTAAAGGTGTGTTTAGTTGTCTTGACATTGCATGACGGTCGCTGCACTGACATCTTTTGTTTCCAATCATGCATGGAAACATCTCCAGTCACGGGGAAATATCATCTTGCTAAAGATAAACACCAAATCCAAATCTGTTGTTAGTTGTCATAGAAACTAGCTGACCAGTCAATATAGTTGTTACATATCAACTATTTAGTGATTTGGAAGTAAAGGATAAACATCAGATGTAGGTTGATCAGTGAATATCGGTTGTGTAACTACGAGATCTAGTTGTTGGACTCTAAAGATAAAGAAACATTAAACAGCTTATGTACAAGATGCATTCCTGAAGTTTTGAGACTTTTACTGATTCAAAAGAGGTACAAAACTCCTTCAAAGTAGGATCATCTGACTTCAGTGCCCTTGTTACAACACCCCAGCCAATTCATGCAGGCCCTGTGAAAGTCCTCCAAAGGGAAGGTGTCCAGGACCTTTGTCACAGCCTCCTTCATCTCTTTCAGCTTGGGGGGACAATCGAAAGTCATAAGGAACAAGGTCTGGACTATAGGGAAGGCAACAAATAGTTTCAATGCCCATCTCTGTAAAGCAGGGGTCACCAGGATGGAAGTAAGTGGAAGAAAGAACTCCCCAAAATCCAAACTCAAACCAGCAAGTGAAGTTGAATGGCTTAAACTAAACAAAGATTACTTTAAGAACCTAGTTGGTATAGCACCTGAAATTACCAAATCCTTCATTCTCAACTTGGGGAGTTTTCTATGGGTGAACGGGAGGCAGTCATAAAATGGGTGAAGAACAGAAAGACATCTTTTTTAGACAAAAGTTTGAAAAACAGGGAAATTTAATGACATTCTTCTTTAACTCTGTAATGCTGTGTACCATCAAATCCATACAGAAAAAATGGAGTGGAGAATGTATCCTCTCATTTCCAAAGAAGAGAGATTTTAGTGTCACCAAAAGCTACAGAGGGATTACTCTTACATATCAGCTAAAGTTAACAATGTGCCATGCAACTCAATCTGAGCAGAGACTGAAAAAAATCTTGAGAAAAAACCAGAATAGCTTTCTAACAAATAGATCAACATTAGCCCTGGAGGAATTCATGTGAGAAACCTGAAAGCAGTCCTCCTATTTCTTGACTTTTATGGGCTTTGACTTGATACGCAGAGGGGAAATGGAAGAAATACTTCTTGCACACAATATCCTAAAGGAAACTGTCAATGCCATCATGATGTTGTCTAGAAATACTCAGCCTATAGTTTGTTCCCCAGATGCTGACACAGAATTGACATAGTGGCTGGTGTCTTCCAGGGTGACACCTTGGTACCCTACTTGTTCACTGTATGTCTAGATTATAGTCTTTGCACATATATGAATGTAATGAAGGACAAAGGCTCTTCAACCAGCCAAATATGGATGTTTTCCAACCATGACCACCACAGACACTGACTATGCTGATGATTTGGCACTATTAGCAGAAGATGTTTGTGATGCAGAGTCTCTTTGCACAGCCTTGAAACTGCTGCTAGAAGTGTTGGTCTCTGTGTCAATGTGGACAAGACAGAATATAGGATGTAGAACTAGAGTAGCAACATTAATTCCACATCTGGAAAATTCTTGAAAAATGTTGATGAGTTCACATACCTTGGAAGTATAATTGCAAAGAACTGTCCACAAGTGATGTTCATGTCCAAATTGGAAAAGCCTGGGGAGTGTTAAAGAAACTATCAATGGTCTGGAAATCTAAGTTTCCATTGAATTTGAAATGTAATTTCTTTCAGGCAGTTGTTTCAGGCAGTTCTGTTTTATGAATGTACAACATAGACTCTAACAAAGCATCTTGAAAAGAAAATTGATAGAACTTATACAAAAATGCTTTGAGCGTCTCTGGACATCTCGAGATAACACCCTATGAAAGAACTTCCCAACGGTAATTTACAACCAACATTACGTCATCAGAGAAAGAAGATTTGCTGGACATTGCTGGAGAGCAAAGGACGAGATCCTCAGCAAGGTTCTTGTTTCGGAACCGAAGTATGGGTATGCAAATGTTGGGAGATCACATCACACCTACATGGAGCAACTGAGTGAGGGCTCTGAGTGCACCTGAGAAGACCGACCAGGTGCAATGGCAGACAGAACAGACTGGAGAGAATGCATTAAGCATGACTGGAAGATGATGAAGATGGAACCTGTGGACTGTTGCATTGTCTTGGTGCAGGTGCTTTGGCCTTTTGTGATGAACTCCCTTAAAATTCCCACAAAGAACTTTTTGTTGACAGTTTGGACTCTTGTGTCAGTGAAAAACAATTGCTTGCTTCATACAAATTAATTCACAAAGCAGTCAGGTGCATTTAATAAGCTTCTGTAGCATTTTTGACCAATTTAACACAAGATTTTATTCCAAGTTTCCAAATTGTCCTCACACCCTGACTGCATTCTGCAAACAACTGTGACAAGCAGTGTTCAGCAGGATGTGTTCAAAGTGCCTGTTACAATTCTCTCCTCCTTCAATCTGGAATAACAAAAGTTGGCAGGTCAGCTTATTAGATGCACAGTGAAGATACAGTAACACTACAATAACTGCTGAGAGTTACTGAACTACTCCGAAAAAAGTCTCGAAACTTCTGGAATGCACCTTGTGTGTCTAATTTCACTTACCAGGCTGTGATGTTGTCCCATTTGTTATGACACCAGAGGCAGCTAACTCAGCCTGCCTTTGTTTGGCTTCTTCCATAATTTTCTCAGCTAGCTTTTCTTGTTGTTGTCGCCGCTGGGCACAGAGGTTATCTATAAATCTGAAATTGGAAGGAAACAATTAAAGCTAAAGGAATTGTGGTATAATCAACAATAGTAGAAGCGGCAGGAGCTACACTTTATCTAACTGAAGTAAGGGATAATACATATATACATATATATATACATATATATATATATATATATATATATACACTTAATTTCTCGACCCCAAGAGGATGAAAGACAAAGTTAACCTCGGCAGATTTTGAACTCAGAACGTAAAGACAGATGAAATGTCATGAAGTATTACGGCCGGCATGCTAATGATTCTGCCAGTTCACCGCCTTAATAACAACAACAACAACAATAATAATAATTTTCCATTCTACTCTAGGCACAAGGCCTGAAATTTGTGGGGAGGGGACAAGTTGATTACATCAACTGCAGTGTTTCACAGGTTCTTAATTTATCAACCCCAAAATGATGAAAGACAGTCAACCTTGATGGAATTTGAACTTAGAATGTGGTGATGGGTGAAATACCACAAAGCATTTCATCCAACACGCTAACAATTCTGACAACTTGCCACTTTAAGTGATGATAATAATAATAATAACTGAGATCACCAAGATTTGACAGCTATGACAGTCAAACATAAGATTTGACAGCTATGACAGTCAAACATAAGATTTGACAGCTATGACAGTCAAACATAAGGTTGTCCTTGCTGTCATCGGAGTATTGACTTCAATACCACACAACATGAAGAAACATCTGGAAACTTTAGAAATACACAACAATCATGGTGCATTGAATTGGCTTTACTTGGAACCACAAGCATATTGCATAAGGTACTGTTTGAGGGCTTTGTTGTGACTTGACAGACAATACAAACCCCGAGTAGACACAATATCTTCACTCTACAACATCATGTGTGATGTCTTCGATGATGATGATGATGATAATAATAATGGTTTCAAATTTTGCCACAAGGGCAGCAATTTTTTTGTGGGGAAGGGATGAGTTGATTACGTCAACCCCAGTAAAAGAATATGAATATAGTGCAGATTTTATTAAAATTATGTACCATAGCTCCATAGCATGGCTATTCATTTGTTCATAAATGTATTACACTGTATACAGCATGTGCTGCAACATACACTGGAGTTACGGCACACTTGATATCATTGAACTAGTTAATATTGCATTCCTTGTTCTACTGACTGGATGATAGATTGAGGATATCACTGGTATTTCTCCTCAGTCACCTTTTAGTCAAGAACACAATTGTTGAGATCCCTACTATTACACACACCATCATCATCATCACCTTCCTTCCTTTAATGTCTGCTTCCCATGCTGGCATGGGTTGGACGGTTCGATCACAGCTGGGGCACATGGGAGAGCTGCCACCAGGGCCTAGGTCGATTTGACTTGCTTTCTATGGCTGGATGCCCTTCCTAACATGCCAACCACTTAACAGTGTGTGCTGGGTGCTTTTAATATGGCACCAGCAACCAGGCTATATCAGCTGAGAGTGCAACATTTTATGGTTCAAAACATATCAAAACCAAAACCTCAAAGATAAATTTTGTTTTTTAATTTTTTTTTTCCCTGAGAAAGAAGATATACTAACATATCATAGTTTTGCTCTTCTGATTCTTCATGGATATTGAGTTCTTCAATTGTGGAGCGAATATCTTCTGAATTGATTTCCAGCTGTTTCAGCAAAGTGACCCTCTGTGTAAGAATGAAGAAAATGGTACTTACAAGAGTGTGTGTGTGTGTGTATAAATATATATATATATATATATATATATATATGCATACACACATGTAAGTGTATGGAAGTGAGAAAGTGATCGTGTATGAAAGTGTGCAAGAGCAAATATGTCCTCGCTTTAATGGAAAGAATAAGGTTAGTGCTTGGCCAATGCTGCATCGTCTCAGTTTGAACATGCATGTGAATATACACACCAAAATACACACACACACACACTCATTTGTTCATTTCAGGCCTATTCTCCCATACTATTGTCAGTAAGCATTTTCTGTCTTTCGGTTAAGGTAGTTTTATCTTTGAAGGCATGAAACGAGTGGATGATTTGTTGACAGAAATGACAACGGTACTGCTCATAGCTTGTGTTTCTCATTGAACAGACACACAGACACACGACGGGCTTCCTTCATCTTCTATCTATGACCAACTTTGCTCACAAGGCTTTGGTTGGCATGAATCTATAGCAGAAGACCCTTGCCACAACAGTGACATATCCAATTAAAAAGAACCCAAAACAGATAAAAAAAGAAAACCCCTCCAAACAAACAAGGTTAACGCAGCATTCCAGTATGGTTGTAGCTGTGATGGCTAAAACAGAGAACATACACACACACGCACACATACACACGCACACAGAGGCTCAAGTATGGTTAAGAAGCATCAATGAACTCTCTTTCATGTACTTACTTGTAATTGAAGGAATGGTAAGTTAAAGAATTTATGTAAGTACTTCAGACCGTATCCATTTCTCATGGAAGACTCAGCATATCGTATCTGGGCAGCATCTTTTCCTCTATAAAAAGAAGAAACTTGTTTTAAAACAAAAAAAAAATACAGTTCTGATTTTAAATTTCTAATAATATATCAATAAAACAAAACAAAAAACAAAATTAGGTGCCCAGAAATTTTCATCCAATTTTGAAAAAAAAAAAGGGGGTTTATGTGTGAGAATGCATCAATGAAAACATTTTGTCACAATGGAGAGTTTAGTCTAAAATCAAGGAACATACAAAGAGAATTTTAATTTTAGTATTACATCGGGCAATGGATTGGCCGAATCGTTAGCAGGTTGGGGAAAATGCTTAACAGCATTTCATCCGTCTTTACTTTCTGAGTTCAAATTCTGCTGAGGTTGACTTTGCCTTTCAGTCCTTTAGGGTCAATAAAATAAGTACCAGTTGAGCATTGGAGTTGATGTAATGGACTTAACCTATCACCTGAACTTGCAGGCCTTGTGCCAAAATTTGAAACCAATTTTATTATTATATAGACAGACAGATAGGTAGAGAGAGTTAGATAGATAGAAGACAGACAGACAGAGACAAATACATATGTGTAACAAAACAGGGAATTGAAAAATTTTGGTATTATTTATGCACCATTACACATGTTCCCTTTGCTAATAGGAATTATAAACTTTTACATATTAGATACGTAAGGAATTTCCAATAAGAAATTCATCTAACTACCTATATAATATATACATATGTATCTATGTTCTTCACTTTCTTTTTTTTTAATTTAGAGTAAATTTTAACCGGCCACCAACTTGGTAGCAAGGTTGTGAAGGAAAGCATTTGTCTTATTTATCTTCCCTTAAATCTTAAGGAATTGCACATTTTTATAGTCCCAGATATGGTGATCACTTGTATGAATTAAGGATTTGCACTCTCTCCCCAAGATCCCAAGTTGAGCTTCAGACAGGTTGGTATATATATCCTGTGGCTTCAATAAATATGTATGTGCATGTTTGTTGTAAAATCTATGTCCTAACTTCATACTCTAATTGTAAATAAGCATCCCTGTCATATAAGCGGTGCTGTTTGTTTGCAATCTTCCATGAAAATATGTTCAGCCATTGAGCTGTTCATGTTTGAAGAATGTGTGAGGAGGAAAGAGTATCTTGCTTGATAACAAACAGGCGAGGGTTGGCAATAGGAATGGAATGCCGTGATGAATTCTATCTGATCCATGCAAGTGCATGCACGCACACACACACACACACACACAGATATACCTTTTACCTTTTTCATGCATTAGACTGCAACCAGGCTGGGGCGTTGCTTTGAAGAATCTTTAGATGACTGCATCAATGCCAGGACTTATTTTATTCTTAAAGCCTGGCATTTATTTCATTGTTCTCTTTTGACAAACCACTAAGTCATAAGGGACATAAACACACCAACACTGATTGTCAAGCGATGGAGGGTGGGGAGTAGGTGACAAACACAGACACACACAGATATATATTTACACATATGATGGGCTTCTTTCAGTTTCCATCAACCAAATCCAAAAGCTATAGAAGAAAACACTTGCCCAAGGTGCCATGCAGTGGGACTGAACCCAGAACTATGTGGCTGGAAAGCAAGCTTCTTCAAGCAGACTTTGAGACCAGGCATTGTCCACCTTACACTAATTACTCAGGCTGAGCTGCAAAGGTGATGAGTATCGGCCCAACTCCTGCAGCTGGCTATTTTACACATATTTTCTTTAGGATAACATTTTGTGCGAAATATATTTTATTTAAGGAATTTTAACCAAAAGCAAACTAAATACATAGAAATGAGAGAAAGAAGAGGAGAAAGAAAGCAAGGACTGGCATTCAAATAGAAAGTCACATGAACATTTTTGGTTTCTTTTTTATCTTTTGTTATCAATAGAAGCAACTATGTGAATACTTGCTTTTGAAAAGTGAATGTATGGAATGATAATAATAATAATAATAATGCACTTATTGCATACAGTGCTCGGGCGCTGCACTACAATTCTTCATAAAAATTAACCAAAACTGTATGAACAGTGCAAAGGAAGTGAACAGCAAATAAGTCTAACAAAAAAACAAAACAAAAAAACAAGAAGACAGGGTTGGGTTGGGCATCGGGTGTGCTGTTGGTGAATTTCAGGAAGCATGGAAATTTTGAAGGATGTTGTATCTCGACTGATGTAGGGGGTCTGTTTCATGCTTCAGCAATGCTGAGCATGAAAGAATGCTCTTCTGAAAGTCATGGGTGCTGTGTTGCCTTTTGATTGTGTAGAACATGTTCACAAATGATAGGGATCAGATGGGATTCAAATACATATAAAATCCTTTTATCACTTTAACTAACACACAAAATAAAAAATAACAACAAACGGAACATTATTTATCATCATCACTACCATAATTTTAACATCTACTTTTCCATACTTGTAGGGATCAGATGGGATTATGCTGAGGCAGAGTTTTCAATAGCTAGATGCCCTTCTTGCCATGCCAACCCTCACCTGTTTCCCAGCAAGCAAGGAAACAGCAAACAGCATGGACATGGTGACATGGAGAATTGCAGATAAACAGCACCATTCAAATGTGTGTGCACAACATGTGGAGACATGTCAAGACTCCCAAACATGTTTCCATGGATACACTGCAAGAAAAGAACAATGGTTTTATGGAGAGTGAGGCTTTTGGTTACAACTACAAAACACGTAAAAACGAGGGGAGATATGAACTCAGACACACACAAACACCCACATACAAATGTATATAGTAATCTTCTTCTACCAGTTCCACTCACAAGGTAGCTATAGTAGAGGACACTAGCCCACAGTATCCACACAGTGGCACTGAACCCCTAACCATTTGGTTGGGGAATAAACCTCTTAACCATACAGCCATGCCTGAATCTATAGATGTTTTCATGAAGCATTGTCTGATATATACAGAAATGTTTCAAACTCTTTTTTTAAACCAAAACAATGCAAGTTAAAATGAACGATACAGGACAATGGCTAACACTGTTGACTGGGATTCCAATATTTTAATGTTAGGACATCTTCTTTGGGAAATTTACAGAGGAAACGTATTGGCAGCTGATTTCTCTGCAGACCTGTTTTGTTTTAGCTTTTTATAACTTGCATTGTTCTGGCTTTAAAAAGATATTTAAAACAACAGCAGTTGATGCCCTCCACCCCCATCACATTTAACATTCATTTCCCATTCTGGCATGGATTGGATAGCTTGATGGGAGCTGGTAGGCCAGGGGACTGCACCAGGCACCATTGTCTGTTTTGGCACAGTTTCCACACATACATATACGTGTGTGTGAGTGTGTGTATGTATACACACACACACACACACACATATTTTACTATAACCCTGGACTGAGCCTTGCCTTGTCTTTGGAGCTGGTAAATGCAAACTGCATGGAAACCCATTGTGTGTGCACATGTGTGTATGATGGTGTTAAGAGGGGCATCCAGCCATAAAAGCCACTCCAAAACAGACACAGCAGCCTGGTATAGTCTTCCACCTGGCCAGCTCCTGTCAAACAGTCCAACCCATGCCAGCATGAAAGGCATACATTAAACGATCATGATGATGATATTCATCATTTGTCCAGTGTTCAGTTTTTTCAAGCCAGTGTTGGTTTGACAAACGTTTATTATTGAGAAATTGTTTATACAGCTGGAGGCTTTTCCCATCACTAACCCTCTCCTGTTTCAAAAGTAAAGGATTATTATTCTCCTTGACTACATAGACACTGAGTCATGGAATGATCTGCAGAATGGGAATTGTTGACATAAACATCATTGATTCTGCCTCAAGCAATTTCAGGCCAGGATGTTACAAAATGTAAAAATATTCTCACTCATACATGTGCTCACACAATGGGCTTCCAAGCAGTTTGTATCTACCAATTCCAAAGACAATGCAATGGTCAATCCAGAGTCATAGCAAAATATATTTGCTCAAGGTGCACCACAGTGGAACTGAACCTGAAACCACGTGGTTTCAAAACAAATTCCTTAGCCACAGAACCGTGTGTGTGTGTGTGAGTGTGTGTGATGTGACCCTTTATGCTTTGTAACTTAGCAGTTCGTCCAATTGAGCTTGATAAAATAGCTATCAGACAGAAATAAGTCTTGTGCATGATATAATTGATGAAGCCCTAGAGAGAAGTGCTCCAGCAGGGCCACAATCCAATGACTTGCACAACCAGTCAAAGAATAAACCAATGCTGAAATATCAACAATACCAAACAAATAAACTAAAAGCAAACCAATTCTTTACCTGTCTAAACTTTCTATGAAATAAATAGCTTTATCTTCTAAGACAACACGATGATGTCCCATGTCTCTGTGGTTCCCTAACACCAGTACAGGGATTTGGCTTGGAATTTTACCAAGTTCACGCTCAACATAACTGAAAGTCCTTGAAAACAATAGAAAACAGAAGAAAATGAATATTTTTGTTACCCATTTTGAAGTAAATACAAATAAAAGACACATAAACACATACACCTCCATCCCCCCCCCCCCGAGCACTGTATACAAGAAGCTAATTATAATTAATGCAAAGTGGGACTGAACTAGCAGAATTAATTAACACATTAGACAAAATGCTTAGCAGCATTTCTTTCAGCTCTACATTTTGGGTTCAAATACCACAGGGGCCAACTGCACCTTTCATCCTTTTGGGATTGATAAATCAGGACCAGTCAAATACTTGCCCCTCTCCAGAAATATCAGGTCCTGTGCCTTTGGCAGAAAGAATTATTATTATTATTATCATTAAAATGGTGAGTAGGAGCATCGTTAGCATATTAATCAAAATGCTTAGTGACATTCCTTCCAGTTCTTTTCATCATGCTCCAATGTCTGCTTTGGCAGGGTTTCTATGGCTGGAAGCCCTTCCTAATGCCAAAAACCTTCTTTACAGAGCGTGACCATTTGTGTCTCTTTGTTTTGACATGTCTAACCCAAATTAATATTTTTCTTTTCTTTAAAAAATATAGGCTTCCCCCACATGGAAGTATCATATTTCTGAAAATTTTGTTACAACATCATCATCATCATCATCATTTAGCATCTGTTTTCTAGGCTGGAATGGCTTCGATGGTTTGAGTGGAACTAGTAAGCCAGAGAGCTGCACAAGGGTCCAGTTTGCTTTGGCTTGATTTCTATGGCTGAATGCCCTTCCCAACACTAACCACTTTGCAGAAGTGTACTGGGTGTCTTTTATGCGTCACAGGCACAGTGTATCACTGATACATAGAATCCCATAATCCAAAACCAATTAACCCCACAAACTTCCATGGTATAGAGAAGACAATGGGGAAAATGCATTTCGTGTTATGTTCTGTAACGCAAAGGAATCCTATATTACGCACAATGTCAGCATATTATCTCTTAAATACAAACCGGGTGGAATAAAACAACCATGATGCTGTCTTCTCTTTGATGAGGGATGTCAGTGGTTTGGTTTCAATCAGTTAAACAAATTTCACTGAATTACTTAATGAGAAATTAAAAAAAAAAAGATTCCAGTTTTTATTGCTCCTGAATAATATATAGACTTGATAACAGTGATTTATTGTGAATAAAGAAAGGAGATTCTGCAAGGTTGTTTGATCTGCTAGAAATAGTAGTCAAGTCTCTTTTAAATCACACTCTAAAAAAACTAGCACTCTGTCAGTTATGATGACGAGTGTTCCAGTTGATCCGATCAAGGGAAGAACATGCTCATGAAATTAACTTGCAAGTGCTTGACCATTCCACAGACCCATGTACTCTGAGTGTAGTTTTCAGGAAGATTTAGTGTGACACAGAATGTGACAAGGTTAGCTCTAAATTACGGTTTTGCCAGCTGAGTGGATTGGAGTGACATGAAATAAAGTGTCTTGCTCAAGAACACAATGCACCGCCAGGAATCGAACTCACAGTCTTAAAGCTGTGAGCTGAATACACTAACCACTAAACCACACACCTTCACTTAATCCCACCTGAAAATCTTAAAGGGGAACACATTGAATTATGTAAACTTAGAGACATTCTAAATATTAGGAAAAGAAAGAAAGGTGACGGATGAATAAGACACCTGTGCCTGGGCCTCTATCATCCTTTAGCCTCTCATACCTGGCTGGCATAGAGCTACCAACTCCTCTCCCAGATTCACTCTCCTCAGTGACCTCACTAGTGCCAATGCCACAAAAAGGGCACCCAGTGCACACTGTAAAGGGCATCCAGTGCACACTGTAAAGGGCACCCAGTGCACACTGTAAAGGGCATCCAGCCATAAAAAGCAGGAGCAGACATTGGAGCTTGATCGACCCATGCCAGCTTGGAAAACAGAAATTTAGTGATGATGATGATGATGATGGGGGGGGGGGAAACAGTTGCGGCTGGAACACCTTTGATCATAGGCCTGAGGTCAGGGCTGACTTATACAACCGACGTCTTCAGTAAAAAGCACAACTGATTGCTCAGTTATAATCGACTTCAGTATCTCCCAACATAAATCACAACAGATTCTCACCTCAACAAATAAGAGATGCACGCACACACACACACACACACACACACACACACATTTATATGTAAATATGTTATGATTTACCATTGTTTTGTGACATCATATACCATGATAACTCCGTTTGTACCTTTGTAAACGTCTACAAATTCAGCATCCAGACAATGGTCTTCCATATTCTGAAGTAAAGAGCAAAATACATCAGATGTATCGAGAAACACCAAGAAAATGTAGGCATGTCCACAGCTGAAACCCTTTAACATTTAAACCCAAATATTCTCCTTGTTTTGGGTTCAGGCCAGACACAGCTGGCTTCTCACACCTACCCTACAATGACATTTCAAAAATAAACTATCACATCATTAAAATCTTGAAGTTAACAGATAATGGATGATCAACTTGAAGAAATAAAAAATAAAGAAGATTTACATTTGACAGAGCAATCTGAAAGCTAAAGGGTTAAGTTAGTGCCCCCCCCCCATACACACAATGTATATATATAGTTACAGGCATGGCTAATAAGATCTCTTCCCCACCATATCGTTTTAGGTTCAGTCTCACTGTGTGGCACCTTGGGTAAACATCTTCTATTGTAGCCTCAGGCCAATCAAAGCCTTGTGAGTAAATTTGGTCAGCAGAAAGTGAAAGAAGCCTGCTGTATGTGTGTGGGTGTTTGGGTGTTTGTGTCCTCTTGTCTTGACATCAGACTTTAATTGTAAATAAGCAGACATTGTGTTAATTTATTTTCCAAACACCACTTTAATCCCTACAAAGTTATTTTATTAAATTCTTAATTATTTTGAAAATTAATTGAAATAAAGGCAATCAATGGTAAACAAAGGATTAATGATCTCTTGTTTTAACGATCTCTTGTTTCAAAGTTTTTCATAAAACAGAACAATCATCACCATCGTTTTAATATCTACTTTTCCATGATTGCATGTGTCATATGAGACTACGATGGGGCAGCTGGATACTCTTCCTGATATGCCAAGCCTCACCTGTTTCCAACACAGGTAATAATCTTTCTCGTCTGAAGAACAGCTTGAACTCTTGTTATGCAGAGAAACGGAAACAAACACTGTCCAAACGAGCCATTTGTTTACAAAGTCATGTCAAGAAGCCTGGACCTGTTTTTGCAGTGAACTACAAAGCAAACCTTTTCTATTCTAGGCACCAGGCCCAAAACTTTGCGGGAGGGGTCCAATCGATTAGATCGAATCCAGTATGCAACTAGTACTTAATTTATCGACTCTGAAAGGATGAAAGGCAAAGTAGACCTCAGCAGAATTTGAACTCAGAACGTAAAGACAGATGAAATACCACTAAGCATTTAGCCTGGCATGCTAACGTTTCTGCCAGCTCTCCTGAATGAATGGCGGTGTTTTTGGCCAGAATCTGTGAAGACACATGAAGATGAGGCAAAATACAAACAAAATCACAAAAGCACACACACACACACACACACACACACACAAAGAGCTTCTTCAGTTTCAATCAACCAATTTTACTCACAAGGTATTGGTCAACCAGTGGCTATGGTAGAGGTCACCAGGCAATAGCAGCTCTGCAGTGGGAGTGAACCCCAAGCTATGCAGTTCTAAAGCAAACTTCTTAACCACACTGCCGCCATGCCTGCACCTATGTAAATAATAAATAAATAGAAGCAATTTTTTTGTACCTGGTCAACATTTTCCATTTTTAAACCTTCAATTTTTTTCCTTTTCTTTCCCTTGTCGACAACATCCCAAACTTCAACTTTCACAACATCGTCCGTAGCTTTATAATTCCACTGGATACTGGTCACCTGCAACAGGAACAAAAACAGATCAATTCAAATTAATTACTATAAACCGGTTGAGCATTTATAAGCAACATATAGGTACAGGTATGACCAGGTGGTTAAACTTCCTTCACAACCACGAAGTTCAAGGTTCAATTCCACTGTACAGTATGTTATTTAGCCCGTTTCTAGTTGTTTACCTTCAAGTCCGTCCAGAATCTAGCAAAGGTGCCATACAGTGGGACTGAACTTAGAACCACATGGTTGGGAAACAAACTTCTTACCACACAGCCACACCTGTTTGTGTACATAGGTGCCTGAACACTGACATTATAACTGGTTATTCTGTACCTTCAAAGATCTCTTGAATAAAAAAAATCTTTTGCCTGAAAATCAGAAAAGGGTTGGCAACAGGAAGACTATCCAAACACAAAATTCCACCTTAAATAACTCTCCATTGAAGCCCAAGCAAAAAACAAACCTCTCAGCTGCTAAATCAACAAATGAATGCCCTCCTTGCGCTTTACATTGGAAACCTTGACTGTTCGTTTATTCCATAATACAGAGGTAAGTTGTATCAGAAACAAACAACAAAACCACAAACCTTAACTAAAATCAATGAATGAGGTTGTTGTGTTAAACTGCTAAGAAAGGAATATAAATTCGGACTAATCCCAAGGGTCTTAAATACTGAGTAAGGATTATACATTCCACATGATAATCCTTACATCAACACTGCTTAAACAGATGGCCATAAAATGAAAGCTGTTTGAACAATAAGCTTTGGCCAAAGGACTTAAGGAACAAGTGACAAGAGCTTAGTGATGGTGATGAGAGTGTGCGACTGATTAGATGTTTAGTAATGGCCTACAAGTTGACATAAATGACTAACTATTAGCAGTTCTACACAAACAAGTGTAAAGGTGAGTTTAATATTTTCATTCTCTGAGAGACAACCCCATAAAAGGATCAATGATATACTTGAATAACTGAATAAAGGCACAGATGTAGCTGTGTGGTAAGAAATTAGCTTCTCAACTGCATGGTTTTGGGTTTAGTCGTACTTGGGCAAGTGTCTTCTACTATAGCTTTGGGCCAACCAAAACCTTGTGAGTGGATTTGGTAAACGCAAACTGAAAGAAGCCTGTCGTATGTGTGTGTGTGTGTGTTTGTCTCTCACCATTTGACAACTGATGTTTTGTTTATGTCTCTGTAACTTAGCATTTTGGCAAAAGAGACCAATAGAATAAGTACAAGGCTTAAAATAAGTCCTGGGGTCGATTTGTTCAACTAAAATTCTTCAAGGCAGTGCTGCCCCAGCATGGCCGCAGTCAAATGACTGAAACAAATAAAACATGAAAAATTTTAAAAAAAGCATTAGAAGAAGGGAAACTAAAAGACCTGATTGTATTTGTTTGTTTGTTAAGGTTAATCCTGAATGAGCAAAAATGATCACAAGCATTCCAACCATGGTCATCCCCATTGACCCATATAGCTGGAAGAGAACTTAACCCAAGGGCCGCACCAATTCTTTAGAAATACAGCCCAGGAAAGGGTTATATCATTTAGAATGAAAATGCCACAAATGTCTAAGGAAGCCTACCTGGATCTCATCTGTTGGAATATATTCTTCCCGAAACTTCATTCCTTGCAGCCGGTAGAATAAACAGGTTTTACCAACATTTCTATCACCACGGATCACGATCTTCACTGAAATAACAAAAAGTAGAAACAAAAGTTAACGATAACGAAGCATCAGCAATAATTTCCTTTAATTAGTTACAAAATATATTTTATACAAAGAAACCCAAAATAAATGGATTTGAATCCATTATATTACTGATCCATCATATTACACTGAGGTTGCCTTTCATCCTTTCAGGGTTGATAAATCAAGTACCAGTTGCGTACTAGGGTCAATCAAATCAACTAGACCCCTACCCTCCCAAATTTCAGGTCATATTATTATTATTATCATCATTATTATTATTTTCTCTCCCTGTTTATTTCCGTGTTCCTTTCTGTCGAAGAGCGTAGGCTCGAAACATAAAAGACTTTCTCACTTGCCGAGCATTAAACTAATACATCTGTTTGTTGTTTGCACACCTGTCTTCGTCTTGTGTTTTTATGGTAATTATCACTGCAAATACATATATATAACTGGTGCCGGTGCAACAGAAATGCACCTAGTCCACTCTGTAAAGTGGTTGATGTTTGGATGGGCATAAAAACCGAGTGGAGCTTGGTGCAGTCCTCTCATTTACCAGTTTCCAGTCAAACCATCCAACCCATGCCAGCATGGAAGATGAAGGTTAAACGTTAAATGACGAGGATGATTTCTACTAACTCACAGCTATTTGCAGCATTTCCACTGACTTAATTATGATAATAATAAGAATGATTATGATTTCAAATTTTGGCACAAGGCCAGCAATTTCTGGAGTGGGGAGGCTAAGTCAATTTAATTGAGCCCAGTGTTCAACTGGTACTTTTTTTTTTATTAACCTCAAAAGGATGAAAGGCAAAGTTGACTTTGGCAGAATTTGAACTCAGAATAGAATTATGGACAAAATACCACTAAGCATTTTGTTTGACATGGTAACAATTTTGCCAGCTCACCAATAATGATGATGATGATGATAATTTCAAATTTTGGCACAAGGCCAGTAATTTCAGGGGAGGGAGTAAGTCGATTACATTGAACCTTCAGTTCAACTTGCAAAGTTGACCACGGTGGAATTTGAACTCAGAACATAAAGACAGACAGAATGCTGCTGCTACGCATTTCACCTCCAAGTGCCAACAATTGTGCCAGCTTGCTACCTTTGTTGTAACAACAACAACAGCAATAGTTTCTGATTTAGGCGCAAGGTCAGCAATTTTAGAGGAAAGGGGTTAGTCTATAGACTATCCTAGTATGCAACTGGTATATTAGAGTTTAGTGTGATCTTGCCTTTCATGTTGCTGGGGTTGACAAAATAAAGAACCAGTCATACACTGGGGTTAATATAATCAAATTTCTGGTTTTAGTATCATTATTATTATTGATTTCTTGGATAGGTATAAGGTGACAAATTTTGAGGAATGTGAAATCAGATACATAACAATGGTAAAGCAGTTAATTTGTAATTTGTTTAATGAAGCTATCAATGAAAGCCATTGAACCAAGAGAGGACACCTTGTTATGTTGGACATTAGTACAATAAACTATTCTGCTCATACAAAATGACTGATAAATTTGTCTTATGACAGATAAAATAGCAGAAAGAATTTACAGAGAAGAAACGATAGGTGTTGCATCATGTAATTCAACTCAGCAATAAGGCTGGATTACCCAGTGAGTGATTGATACGACTAGTGTGACTGGTGCAATTGATGTGATTGGTGTGACTGGTGCAATTTATGCAACAGATGCAATTGATGTGACTGGTGCAATTGGTGCACAGTTTTGGTTCTGCTACTGAATATGTATTTTTTTCTCTCTAAATTTTGGAGCATATATTATTCTGTCTAATACAGTAGATGCCATTCATTATTATCAAGTAGTGATTGTTATTAATATTATTGGGGTCCCAAATATTACAGTTCTATATTTAAGAGATGAGGAATTATGTACATTATTTACATTATTTACCTTCGACAGATATTTGTCCTCATCTTGTTTGTTGTTAACACAACGTTTCGGCTGATATACCCTCCAGCCATCATCAGGTGTCTTGGGGAAATTTCAAACCTGGGTTCTCATTCCTAAGGTATGTTTCGATGTTGTTATTATTATTATTATTGTTATTGTTCAGGTCACTGCTTGGAATCGAACTCGGAATCTCAGGGTTAGTAGCCTGGACTCTTAACCACTATGCCATATGCCTGTGGGCAATTATGGAGTGAATTTTAGGGCTTATAAATCTAATATTTTTCTATCCTTCCTTAATACCGGTTCCCATATGCTGCTCATATCTGCACTCGGTCTGCTTAGGAGGTTGTTGTGCCCTAGCATATGTGCTGCTTCTTTAAGTTTTCGTATTTTCCAGTGGTGTTCTCTGTCTATTATTTTAACTTCATCCCACAGGGGGGAGGTGGTCTCCATTTTTCCATACATGATCATACAAATTGATAAATTGGGTACAGCTGATCAGATTGGAGCACCAGGCTCCAATCTGATCTGGCAAAGTTTCTACAGCTGGATGCCCTTCCTAGTGCCAACCACTCCTAGAGTGTAGCGGGTGCTTTTTATGTGGCACTGGTATGGAGGCCAGTCATGCAGTACTGGCATCAACCACGCTTGAATGGTGCTCTTTATGTACCACCAGCATGGGACAAGTTAGTTGGCACTAGCCTCAACCATGCTCGAATGGTGCTTTTTATGTGCCACTGGCACGGGACCAGTCAGGCGGCACTGGCATCGACCACGCTTGAATGGTGCTCTTTATGTGCCAATCAGGCGGCACTGTCATCAGTCACAACAATGACTTCACTTGACTCAACAGGTCTTCGTAAGTGCAGTATTTTATATAAAATGAATGCTTTGCAAGCAGATGTTACAGGTGAAGTGTTGACATGAAAATCACTGTAAAAATAACAAAGTGAGAGGGGTGTGGAGAGAAAGGGGTGTGTGTGCTGCAGGAGTAAACAAAAACAAAGTATAAACCAGTGTTTTTATGCAGACTAGAAACAGTACAAATATTGGTAAATATAATTAAGTGTAATCACAATAGACACTAAATTAGGTCACAGGCTGACATCTGTGGATTTAAAATTCCTGTATTGAACAAAGGAAAAATGTCAGCTGTTATCACTCACAATTCTAAATTAGTCACAAACACACACACTCTCTCTCTCTCTCTCTCTCTCTCTCTCTCTCTCTCATAACCAATGTTTAGCACTTCATGTGTTCCTCTGTAGTTCAAAAAATCTGTCATGAAGAGACATTAAATATATCAAAATTGTAATTGCCATCAATATTTTGAATAGCGTGCATGTGCATGTATGTATATATATGTAAGTATATATGTACATGTGTTTGTGTGTATGCGTGTGTGTATATATATATGTGCATGTCAATGAATGTATAGGTATATACATGTGTGTGTGCGTGTGTGTATGAGTGATTGGACAAACAAAAGGGCACTCAACACATTTATTTAGAGTTCCATGTATAGTTGAAAACAGTTTCATTCAGACCAATTGCAGTCCTTCTACCGGTGGTCATCTTGAACTTCCTGCACCTCCCGGTTCATTCGAATTTCCACTGGCTTCAGGAGTGGTTCTGTTAGCGGTTGTGAAACTCAAAGTAGCCAGGAATCTGAATCAAACCATCTTGAACAATATATATATATATATATATATATATATATATATATATAAAGTAGGTAATGAGAGTAAATCTCAGCTGTTTCCTCTTGAAACACATCTGCTTATTCCATTATTGCAATCCAATATGTAGTCTCAGTTGATGCTCTATGTTAGTCAAAATATATATTAAAATTGATGATTATGGAAATATTTTTTGCCGAGTTTTTGTATTAGCAAAACAGGGAAATGGAAATTATACTTTTTCTACTCTGTCTGAAGAATTTCTAACTGAAAATTCCTTACATGTCTATCTACATGCAAAGCTTTATAATTCCTATTAGCAAATGAAAGATGTGTAATAGTGAATAATACCAAAAAATATTTTCACTCTCCTGTAATAATTTAACAAACGAATATGCATCTGAGTAAAATAAATTAAATAAATAGATTTCCAATTACATTGACAAATAGTTTGCCTATTGTAGCTGGCATTGTTGCATGTTGTAACTGATTTGTAAACATGTTCTACAGCCTCCCCACCCCCACCCTAGGGGGCCCATTATAGATTTTTATTGAAATCCAATTCAACTGGATGTTAGGAACAAATAAATAACAAAATTGGATTTAATGTGGAAAATTATTTAAATATATCAAATTTGAAAATTTTGACGTAATTTTAAAATCTCACAATATGTGACAGCAACAGGGAAGACCCTACAAAAGTAGAGAGTTATAGGATGTGACACACACACACAAATTTACACATGTACACAAATGTTGTATAGTAGACATATGTATGTATGTATGTGTATATATATATATATATATGTGTGTGTGTGTGTGTGTGTCTGAATATGAATGTTTCTTAGCAATGGACAGCAGAAAAGCCACCTACACCCTCTCTCCTTAAAGTTAAGTATTCCTCACAAGTATATGGCAGCTTTATTAATGTTACCATCCCATTCTCACCACTTCATTAATATAAGTCACCTGATACTACCTCAGACTTATATTTTTTGCAACCTTCTCATTTTATCATATAATTCATCCAAGGCCCCTGGGGGGGGGGCACATTATAGGTTTTTATTGAAATCCAATTAGCCTATTATTGAACTTGATGTTAGTGTCACATGTATGCAAAGTTTCATGAATATTAGTTCAGCGGTTTAGGCACTAAGTTGGTAACAGACAGACAGAAATTGCCATTTATATATAGAAATATATGTTAGATATATAAACTCAATCTCTATACTTGTTTTCTCTCTCTCTCTCTCTGTATTCCTGCATATACATGACTAAAAAAAAATCATCGTTGTTTTGAACTGCAAGATTTCTCTGCAGAGGTCTTGAAGCATGATCAGTAAATTAGTGTCCCTCCACTTGTTGGCCATACAAAAGAATTTTTAGAATGCAGTCATCTTTCATTTGAACGACATGCCCTACCCATCTGCACTAAATTCTCAGCAGCATCCTTTGGATACTGGAAATATCACATTTTCCTAAGATTTTGACATTTGGTATCTTACCGTCGCTATTTTATGTTGCAGACATTGCGCAGACAGCACTCGCGAAAGGTTTCAAGTTTCTTTACATGTCTGTATTAGGGAATCCATGCTTCTTCTGCTCCATACAAGATTTGTAGACACTTATTTTAGTTTTCAGGCTGACATTACGTTCATCCCACAAACGATGGGAAAGTTTTCCAAAAGCATTTGTAGTCTTAGATATTCTAACATTGACTTTGTCGTCAACAGTATTGTTAAAGATATTTAGATGACCCGACCCATTGGAGTGGCTTGTTGCCTATCATCATGTTTGAGTCTTGAGTATGTTCTGCCCCAAACCTTGGTTGAAATAAAACTTTGGTCTTCTTGAGGCTGATAATCAGTTCAAATACATAAACCTGTTGACCATTTCCTGAATTCCCTCAAATGTATGGGAAAGCGACTAGAAATTTTGGGGAAGGGGCTAAGTCAATTAGATCAACCCCAGTGTTCAACTGGTACTTATTTTATCGATCTAGAAAGGACGAAAGGCAAAGTCGACCACGGTAGAATTTGAACTCAGAATGTAAAGTCGGGGAAAATGCGCTAAGCATTTTTTGTGGCACGATTGTGCCAGCTTGCAACCTTAATGATAAGTTGCCAAAAAACTTTAATTAAAAAGCATCATCATCATCATAATAATAAACAAGTTGACATAAAAAAGCTATCAACTTAAAAATAGACCTGAAAGCAAACATCTAACAAAGAAACCTGGAAAAAGATGAAGTGGGAATGAGTGTGTGTGAATGGCAGGTCTGCTGTGTAGAAGAGGGCTCTTGATGCAGCCGCAAGGCTAACAGTTTCTCAAGTGTTGTGGATATGTCCGACCTTGTATGCGTGTCTGTGAGTCTACACACAAACACACACAAAACAGACGAGCTGCGTATTTCTGCGTAGATTTTGCTCTCTTTAAATAAATGACATAACCATAATGTAAAGAAAATTTTCTTGTTTGAAGAGACAACTCTCACAGATTCTAATTTTAAACATTAACTCATAATCACTGAATACACACACACACACACACACTTATGCATACATCCACACCTGCATGTGGATCTATGGTTAAGAAGCATTACAACTACATGTTTCCAGTTTCAATACCACCCAGCCAAACCATGGTACAAGTGTCTGGTACCATAGCTTCAGATCAACCAAATTCTTTGACTGGAGTTTGGTAGAAGAAAAGACATCAACATTTATGTCTGCCATTTTTTTCTTCCATGGTGGTATGGGTTGGGTAGGTCTAACAGCACCCTACTATTTCTGTAACTTCATCATCTTCCACATGTGGCAACGGAGAAAGCCACCAACTTCTGGTATAGTGTATGCTATGTCTTATATTAGCTCTTTGACTGGACTGGACTGCCCATGTTCAGTCCGCTGCAGGATGAAGGCCTAAGCATGTTCTCTCCACCAGTTATGGTCTGATGTGCAAACCGTGAATTTGAGCTTGAGATCATACTGGTTTGGTGAGTCTACTCTGCCACACTGGCATGATATGGCTTGGTAGAGGGGTGCAATTTTGTTTTTGTACTCATACTCAGGAGTAGCCAAGTTGATTACATTCACCCCAGGACTTAACTGGTACCTGTTTTATCAACCCCCAAAAGAATAACAGGCAAAGTTGACCTCAGCAAAATTTTAACTTGTAAGTATAAGGAAAAACAAAATGCCAATAAGCATTTTGCCTGGCATATGCTAATGATTCTGCTAATTAATATGCTAATGATTCTGCTAGCTCATTATCTTATCTAGCTTGCTCTCGATCTATGTTTCTTATTCTCTCTCCTAAATATGAGTAGCCATTGTACCTCCCTTACAACAAGAACCTGCTCTGCCCCACCTGCTGTTTTCATACTATAACCATAAGCCCCCCCCCTCAGGTTTCACAAACTGTATGATGATGCTAGTGGCATGAGAAAAGCACCCAGTCCACACTCTGTAAAGTGGTTGGCATTAGGAAAGGCACCGACCATAGAAACCAGGCCAAAGCAGAAACAATTCAGCGCTTATTAGCTGTATTGGATCTGGCAGAATCATCCAGCCCAGGCCAGCATCGACCATGGACGTTAAATGATGAAGATGAGTGTATGTATTATGTACACACACACACAAATTGATACATGTATCTATTCGTCTATCCATCATAATCCACTCTACTTCTTGAGGTATTGAATACTCTTACAGTATCTCTAACAAAATGCAAAAGTTATTCTATTTTTGTTCATGGGAACACCAGCTGACAGATATATAAAAAAAAAGGAAAGGGTACTCAATCCCTCAAGAAGTAATAGGTGTTAAGACAGAGAAATAGAAAGATCTTTGAATGTATATTGTATGGATCTCTCTCTCTCTCTCTCTCTCTCTCTGCATATCTCATTCATCATCATTTAGCATCTGTATTCCATGTTGCATGGGTTTTACACACACACACACACACATATAAACACATACACACAAGCAGGCGACAAAGTAGACTTTCCATTAAAATATATTTGATGACTCAGTTATTTTTTTCAATGGTAAAATAAAGATAAAAACAAAAACCCTCTCAGAGACATAACGAAGACTAACGACTGATGAGATGTTACATATATATATATTACATTTTGTTTGTATTTTGTTTAGTAAATGCTGACTATATTGATCTGGTGCTACTTCTACCGATCTGGTCTGGTCTGAGAGATAAAGGAGGCCAACACGAGTGCTTAGCAACACAGACTCATCAGAAGATATGAAATCATTTCAAGTTTACTACAAGTGGACTCTGCAACAAGCGTAAAAAAAGAAAGATGCGTTGCAGATTCAAGGCAACGACTGTGGTAAAGAATTTCTGCAACAACCCAAGTACAACAGACAATGAAAAAATAGAGAAACCATAACCATGGTGGTGGTGGTGCTTACTCTCAAATGAGCTCTGAAGGAGCAGATATGTGATCAAAGACAATCAAGCCATGACCATCCCATCTTTATCTCAAGCAAAGCTTTTAGGACTAGACTAGGTTATCTAATATGACTTTGTTATTTTTTTTTTTATTAGAAAAAATTAAAAACTACACCAAGATTTGATTTGACAGTAGATGTAGCTGCTATTTCGAGCAGGTTGAGTGCCTGTGTAAAGGAGTCCCTTTTTGAATCATGTTACTGTTTAGCCCCAGGTCATTAAAAAAATAAAATAAAATTAAATATCACTTGTCTAATTAAGGGATCACCACCGAGATGCTTAAAAGATCTGGCAGTGTAGGTTATGGTCTAGTGACCAGGTGATACGTGAACGAGTCATACCCAATGAATGGTGTAGCAGCACCATAGTCAACTGCTACAAGGGTAAAGGTGACGCATTAGCTGCGAATAATTACAGAGGTATCAAATTGTTGGATCAGGTGATGAAAGTCATGGAGAGGGTCATAGCCCAACTGATTAGGGAGAGAGTCAGCTTGGATGAGTTGCAGTTTGGGTTTGTGCCAGGGAGAAGCACCACTGATGCTATATTCCTGGTAAGACTACTGCAGGAGAAATACCTAACCAAAGATAAACCTCTGTACTTGGATTTTGTTGACATGGAGAAAGCCTTTGACAGGGTCCCCTGATCCCTTATCTGGTGGTCAGTGCGGAAACTAGGAAAGATGAGTGGTTGGTGAGATCTGTACAAGCCAGTAAGGTGAAGGTGGGCAACATGTATAATGAAGAATTCTGGGGTAGAAGTAGCTATGGTACAAAGATCAGTCCTCAGCCTCCTCTTGTTCATCATAGCTCCACCCCACCAGGTGATGGCAGAGGAATTCAAGACAGGCTGCCTCTGGGAGCTCTTCTATGCTGATGACCTTGCTCTAATAGCTGCGTCACTACCAGAACAAGAGAAAAAGTTTCAGGGGTGAAAGCAAGGTCTAGTATCGAAGGGCCTTAGAGTTAACCTAGCAAAAACAAAAGTCTTAGTAAGTAGGAAGGCGGACATATCACAAATCCCTTCAGGTAGATAGCCCTGCTTAATCTGTAGTAAAAGTGTAGGTAGAAACTCCATAAGATGTACCTGGTGTAAGCTATGGATACATAAGAGGTGCAGCAATATCAAAGGAAAGTAAACTGGGATGATAGTTTTTGTGTGTGGAAAACACCAAAAATGTGCAGCAAGCAGATTCCATCATATGCCAGGGGATAAAAGCTAGTAGTTGATAGCTTCTGTTACCTAGGTGACCAAGTCAGTAGAGGGAGTGGATGTTCTGAGAGCCTAGCTGCTAGAATAAGAATAGGCTGGGCAAAGTTCAAAGAGCTCCTACTTCTGCTGGTAACAAAGGGCCTCTTGCTCAAAGTGAAAGACTGTATGATGCCTGTGTGTGAACAGCTATGCTACACAGCAGTGAAACATAGGCTGTGACTGCCGAGGACAAGTATAGGCTTGTAAAAAATGAAGCTAGTATGCTCTGATGGATGTGTAATGTCAGTGTGCATGCACAACAGTGCTGGTGCACTGAGAGAAAAGTTGGACATAAAAAGTATCAGATGTGGTGTGCAAGAGAGACAACTGTGCTGGTATGGTCATGTGTTGCATATGGATGAGGACAGCTGTGTGAAGAAGTGTCACACCCAAACAGTGGAGGGAACCACCTGTGGAAGAGGTAGACCCAGAAAGACATGGGATGAGGTGGTGAAGCATGACCTTCAAACGTTGGGCCTTGCAGAGGCAATGATGAGTGACTGAGACCCTTGGAGATATGTTGTGCTTGAGAAGACCCAGCAAACCAAGTAAGATTGTAGTCATGGCTGATGCCAGTGCTGCATAACTGGCTCATTTAAAAGCACACTTCAATTGTTGGGTGATGTGCCATTTTTGTGAAGACCTGTTGAACTGAATGAAATCATAGTCGTGCCTCAGCGGCACGTAAAAAGCACCATTCAAGTGTGAATGATGCCAGTGTCACCTGACTGGCAACCATGCCAGTGGCATGAAAAATGTACCATTCAAGTGTGTCTGATGCTAGTGCCACCTGGTGGCTCGTAAAAAGCACACACTGCACTCTCGGAGTGCTTGATGTTAAGAAGGGCATCCAGATCAGATTGGTGCCTGGTGCAGTGTCCCAGCTCGCCAGTTCTCAGTCAAACCGTCCAACCCATGCCAGTATGGAAAGCAGATGTTAAACAGCGATGATGATGGTGATATATACACACACACACACACACACACACACACACACACACACACAGAAGGCTTTTTTTCTGTCTACCAGAATGCCCTCACAAGGCTTTGGTTGGTCTGAGTCAATACTAAAAGACACTCGTCTAAGGAACCATGTGGTTGGGAAGCAAGCTTCTTACCACACAACCACACCCATCAGAGGAATGGAAGGATGGAGTACATCGATCCCATGTCTAGAATGGTTCTGTTGCTGCTGCTGCTGCACACACACACATGCTAAATTGCATCCAGAGAGAAGCCACTCAATTGAAGATATAAAACCACTCAGACACATTCCAGCCTCTGACCAACAACTGAGCTGTCTCCTACCTCTGCCATTCCTTGCAGCTGACTGATGTCATACCAGCTCTATTCAGTCACTCCTAGGCATACTTGTCCCTCCTCCTCCTTCTCTCATCACCAATGTCACCCCCCCCCCCCCCCACCTTGGTCCAGCATTAACCACAACCAGTTCTTCTGCTCCAGAATGTCAGTCCTCCAGAGAACAGTGTTTAGCATTTCTTTCTTCAACTTCTGCCTCCTTACCCTTGCTATGATTCCACAAATTGAAATACACCACAAAACACTGCTGCTGACCGGTTGGCCCCTCTTAACCCCAGATTACTCTGTCAAATGTAATGCTTGTTTATTCACATTGTTTTGAATTGGTAAGAAGCTTGCTTCGAAACAACATGGTTCTGGGTTCAGTCCCACCACATGACACTTTGATCAAGTGTCTTCTACTATAGTCTTGTGAATGGATTTGGTAGATGAAAAATTGAATAAGCCTGTGGTATGTGTGTGTGTGTGTGTGTGTGTGTGTGTGAGTTCATCTTTCAGTCAGTGTTTGTCTCCCACTGCTGCCTGGCAGCTGGTGTCGATGTGTTTACATTCCCATAACTTAACAGTTCGCTAAAAGGGAACAATAGATTAAGTACCAGGCCTAAAAAATAAATCCTGGGGTTGATTAGTTCAACTAAAACCCTTCAAAATGGTGCCCCAGCATGGCTGCAGTCAAACGACTGATACGAGTAAAAGATATCTTGTAGCTTTGAGATTCCAACGATATGACTGTTTACTTTTAAAATGAAATTAAAGGGTCGGGGTGAGAGGCTGGATCTAGCCAGTTTGAACAAAAAAACAGATGGAATATTTGGGTGGTCAGATATGGCCAGTTTAAATGTTTAAAAGGCTATTTGACCATAAGTCATTTCATCAATATATTGACCGCCAAAACAACATTTTGACCACAAATATTTCCTGGTGATTCATGCATGGAATAAAAACTGAAAATATGTTTTGGAAAATTAGGCCCAAGTGTGACTGAGTGGTAAGAAGTTTGCTTTCCAACCACATGGTTCTGGGTTCAGTCCCACTGCATGGCACTTTGGCCAAGTGTCTTCTTCTATAGCCTTGGGCTGACCTTGTGAGTGAATTTGGTTGACGGAAAGTTTTAATCTAGATCACATTAAAACAGGAAGCTTGTATCAAAGAACCAGGGACAGGCTTGGGTGGGTTGGCATCAAAGGGCCAGAAGTGCTCTCTATGGGGTTATTCTAAATAACAGCCTAACTGGATAAATGTCTCTAATGTGTCCCTTAAGTCACAGAGAGACGCATTGGGTACGAGAGAGGATGGTCATGGATAGAATGTCTTTGATTATAGATCTGCTTGATGAGGACTGAACTTCTCCCCATCCCAGGCTACATAACAAATAACATGCGTAGGTGTTAACTGAAACGTAATAAAAAAGAAAGAGAGGAAGATATTGGAGAGAGAGAGAGTGGGAGAGAGAGAGAGAGAGCAAGCAGTTGTTCAAGAAGATGAAGCATGTGGTATCAGTGGTGCCAGACTCATTGATGATTGCTATCCAAGAGAAAATGAGGTTTTGTGAGGGAATAATTTCAATGAGATTGAAGATGAGTGAGAAGGCAATAAAGACTGAATAGATCCTTACTCTCTCTCTCTCTCACACACACTCATATCCGCATCCTCACATTTACATACCTCCATGCATTCACATACATTTATATACTCACTTACATACATTCACACACACACACACACAGAGTTCCTGTATATATTATTCCTTGTGAAATATCTGATAATAAAAAAGGTTTAAAGAAACCTCGATCTCTGACATCAGATCAATAAACAGACTCAATTATTTCAGAGATGTCTATGAGTGGGGAGTCAACCGTTTCCTGTTGACATCGGAGTAAAGAATGGAAGCTGTTACAGTTATCGCTTTGCCAAGGGCGTTTAACAGAGTCAGTGAAGTAGTTGGAACCAAGGTAGAACCTGGCTAATAACCGATTTTGCTGGCAGATTACCATTTACGTTTTAGTACTTGTCTTTGAGTGAGATGCTTATGGAGGTGAAGTGGCTGTAGAGGCAAAGACACAAAGACACACACACAAAATACACACACGTGCACACACGACAAGATTCTTTCAGTTTCTGTTTACCAAATTCATTCACAAGGTTTTGATCGGCTCAAGGCTGTAGTAGAAGACACCTGTCCAAGGTGGCACACAAGAACTGAACCCAAAACCATGTGGTTGGGAAGCAAGCTTCTTACCCACAGAGCCTGTCTTTGACCATCTTTTCTCAACAACTCTTTCTTTTTTCTAACCATATGGGAACCAGGCTAAAAACCATGAAACTAAATAAAATAAACTGATGCCAATGAATATGTAGTTATCAATGATGATAACCTTAAATATGCAATGCTATGCAATTGATGTCTTTCTGAAAAACTAATAAAAAAGAAATATCAGTTGGCATCTTCATTGATCAATAAATGGTAAGCAGTATTATCACAGTTGGTTAACTCTGCAAAAACAGTAGATCTAATTCCATCTGACAGCTGAGTTATACCAATATTTGATTTCAATTAGGTCGGCCGCTGAATTGAACTTCCAAAATGATAATAAAAAGCTGTATAAATCACTTCAACTTTCTACTTTCTCTGAGCAGAGCAACAATTTTGCTAACTTTGAAAACAGCTTTCATAAATATATATTTATAGTATGTTTAATTGACAAAATATGACCATCCGCATGTATAACAATATCTGTTTCAACACACGATTTCACATCAAGAAGCTTGCAAAACAAACACACACACACACACACGTTCATTTAATACATACATTTCAGGTTTGCATAATACATTATAGGAAATGCATCCGTTGTGTGTGTGTCTTGTAAATCATTTGATGACTTCTCTGTTGCTGTTGCCATGTAAAAAGCACCCAGTCCATGCTGTAAAGTGGTTGGTATTAGGAAGGGGACCCAGCCATAGAAAACCTGCCAAAACAGACACAGAGCTTGGCACAGTCTTCTGACTTACTGCTTCTTGTCAAACCACCTAAACATGTCAGCATGGAATGAGGGCATTAAATGATGATAATGATGAAGAGGATGATGATGATATACATGTATGTTCATGTAAATGTGTCAGTGTGTGCGTCTCTTTGTCTTGACATTAAACCATTGCCGTAAATGAATGTCACTATCACACAAGTCCTGTCATTCATTTCCAACCATCCACAGAAACAGGTTCTGTCACGGGGAGAGGGGGGGCTATTACTTTACTCAGAAACAGGAAAGGTTTTAGATAACAGAAGATTTGCTTCAATGAACTCTGTCTGATGGAACTCTGTCTGATGGAACTCTGTCTGATGGAACTCTGTCTGATGGAAAGGTGCACATTAAAATGAGAATGATAATTATATTTTTTTAATCTTTTACTAGTTTCAGTCATTAGACTGCAGCCATGCTGGGGTTCTGCCTTCAAGAACTTTAGTTGAACAATTGACACCAGTACATATTTTTTAAAGCCTAGTGCATATATATATATATATATATATATATATATATATATATATATATATATATATAGAGAGAGAGAGAGAGAGAGAGAGAGAGAGAGAGAGAGAGCAGTTGTATACTGTCAACTTAATGTGACAGTCCCATAAAGGGAATCACTTCACTGCTATTTAGCCCTGTTGGCCTTGACACATTTCCTGTGTCCTTATGTTTACAAAGGGGAGACAAGCACCCCCATCCAGCTAAGCGTGCAACCAGAGACTAGTTTCTGAGTATTTGCTCATCATCAGTCTGGAGTAGCATGGCCTGATAGCTGCAGATGCTTGTCTATACCTTGTAAACATATATAATAATTCCAGTGAAATAAATCCACTGATCACGAAAAATAGAAATATTACATTTCTAAATATCTCAGAGAGATATATAACAGGGCAGGCAGCTGGTAAGTGTGGAGAGATAGGGATTGTTGTGATGATGGAGCTCTGGCAGGGCGTGCTGGATGGAAGAGGAATGCCAGATGATTGAGCAATGTGTAGTGGTATCGATCTTCAAGGGGAAGAGGGGGTGCGATGAGTTGCGGGGTGTAGAGAGGAGTGAAGTTATCGGAGCATGCAATGAAGATAGTGGAAAGGGTATTGGAGAGGAGAATGTGGATGAGATACAATTTGGTTTTATGCCAAGAAGGGGGACAATAGAGTGTTCATTGTAAGGAGATTGCAAGAGGAATACTGAGAGAAGGAGGAGGAGTTGTACACGTGCTTCGTTGATGTGGAGAAGGCATTTGATAGGGTTCCAAGGAAGGTGATTGTGTGGGCATTGAGGAAGAGAGTTGTACTAGAGGTAATAGTAAGGGCAGTGACGAGTTTGTATGAGGGGGTAGAGACAAGAGCGAGAATTGGATCAGAGCTGTCAGAGAAGTTTGTGGTGAAAGTTGGTGTGCACGAGGGATCTGTGTTGTCACCATTGTTGTTTGTAATAGTGGCTGATGTGGTGACGGAGAGTGCAAGAGAGGGATTGGTGACGGAGACACTGTATGCAGATGACCTTGTTCTGATGAGTGAGATGATGTGGAAGGATTGAGGGAGAAGTTTTGGAAATTGAAAGAGGCGCTTGAAAGCAAGGGTTTGAAGGTAAACCATGGGAAACCGAAAGTTATGATGAGTGGGTTGGGAGGAGAAGTGTTAGTGAGTAAGGTGGATCCATGTGGTGTATGTGGGAGGAGGGTAATGGCAAATGCAGTGTTTGTGTACGAGATGTGAGAAATGGATGCATGGTAGATGTAGGAAAATGAAGGTGACCCCAAGACTGGCAAGAAAGTTTGTTTGTGGAAGATGTGAGAAAGGAGCTGGAGGGCTCACAGAACCAGTGGAAACGGTGGGAGAGTTTTGTTATTTGGGAGATAGGGTGGATGTGAAGCAGGTGTGACAGCAAGAACGAGACTTGGCTGGGTGAAGTTGAGGGAATGTGGAGTATTGTTATATGGGGAAAGGGGTCTCATTGAAGATGAAAGGAAAGAGCTATAGGAGTTGCATGAGAGCTGTAAGGGAGTGAGACATGGTGTCAAAGGGAGAGAGAGAATGGTAATTTTGAGATGGACGGAGAGAGCAATGGTGAGAGAAATGTGTGGGGTGAAGCTGTTTGATAAGAGGAGGACTGAGGACTTGATGGGGATGCTGGGGTTGAAGAAATCAGTGGAGCAGCTGGCAAGGGCGAATGGAGAGCGATGGTATGGACATGTGTTGAGGCGGGATGAGGGAGAATGTTCTGAAGAGGGTGCTTGAGGTTGAGGTAAATGGAGCGTGAAAGTGAGGTAGACTGAGGAAAATGTGGAGGGGAGAGGTGGAAGAGATTGGGAGGGTTGGCTTGAGAAGGGACCACGCCCAAAACCAGGCAAGATGGTGAGATGGTGTGAGGGTGGCTGCTACAGCATTGAGGCAGATCCAGCCACCCTTGTTAACAGGGACAAAATCCGTATTTAAAACACTAGATGATGATATATATTGGAGCCTGGCACAACCTCCAATATTGCTTTATATATATAATTCATTTCTTTAAAAAGGTTTCTCAATGTCAACTTCCGGTATTGATGTAGCAACAGCGAAATTTGCTTCTCTCTAAGGTAAGGTAACAAAAAAGAATTGCGGTTATTGTAGCATTGTCTGGCTTTGCTGCCACCATTCTCCCAGGAGGACAAACAGCTCTTTCTGCTTTTAAATTACCACTAAACTTGGTCACCAATGACTGTCCAATTTGTAAAATAAGCAAAGGTTCAGGTTCAGCAGAAGTGTTGTGCCGATGCCACCTGATCATTTAGGGTGAATGCACCATGTCACATAAAGGTGCAATGGAAGCCCTTGGTAAGACCTTTCAGGACATGAGAGGTAACAATAAATCTATGGGAGGAGTTATACGAGTTTTATCAGGAGACTTCAGACAGACATTACCAGTCATTCCGAGATGAACAAGATCTGATGAAATAAAAGTATGCATTAAGTCTTCACACCTGTGGAATAAAGTACAGAAATTCTCCTTCAGTACACGGAGACCAATGTGCAGAACAGTTTTCAAATAAGAAATGGGAAAGTACCATTTGATGGGAATGGTGATATCAGTTTGTTCCATTGCACAACTTTGCGGGATCCAGATTTCTCAAAAGCATGATTGGAACTCCTTTCAATTTCCAGAAAGAGTTAGTTTTGCAATGTCAACTGACAAGTGTAAAAGACAAACACTGAAATTTCTTGGACTTTATTAGCACACAGGACAAAATGTTTTATGGCATTTTATCCATTTCTACATTCCACCAATGTTGACTTTGTCTTTCTTCCTTTCAGAGTCAATAAAATAAGTACCAGTTGAGCACTGGGGTTGATGCAACCAACTTAGTCTCTCTCCACAAAATTGTAGGCCTTGAACCAAAATTTGGAACCATTATATTAGTTATTGACAAAGTACAAGGTCAATTTCCTAGCTAAGAGAAGATATATAAAGTTGATTCACTGATATACTGACCTGTAATGCTGAAGGTACCAGAAGCCAATATCTCACCTGTGGGATGAAAGTCTAATCTCACATTGTTAAAACAAAGAGCTAAAACACCACACTAGCAGGGTTATCTAGTCCATGAGTCGAAGAGATATCCTATATGGGGTCACTGGACTTGCTAGAGAAACAGCAGTCAAATCTCCTTCAAATCACTCAGAGTACTATCTTTGAATAGAATGACACATTGTATATGAAGTCCTGAATATATATGTATACATACATATGTGTGTGTGCACTATATATATATATAGGTATGTGGGTGCAAGCAGGAAAAATAGAACTCAAAATATTAGTATATGTATAATTCTATTAATATTTAGCAGAAGTAACAGAGTGACTCAAGGTCCAAGAGTTTCATGCATTGGCACTTGTTAACTGCTTGATTTGTACCAATGCCTGAAACTCTCGGACCATGAGCACTTCTGTTGCTTCTGCTAAATATTAATAAATACACACACACACACACATATACAAGAGGTGTTTATTAAAGATCTGCTCAGACCCACTTCCCAAGGACTGGGATAAATGAAACTTGGCATAATTATTAGTCCTTCTCTACATGGCCACCACCAATGGCAACACAGTTCTTCCATCACTTTATGCAGTTGTGAAGACCTCATCTGTAGAAGTCGGTAGGTTGTGTCTGGAGCCAAGACTTTACCTCAGAAATAAGTTCATCACCATCTGCAAAGTGCTTCCCCTTCAAAAAAGACTTCATGGTTGGAAAGAGGTCAAAGTCAGATGGTGTGAGGTCAGGAGAATAAGGGGAATGAGGAAGGATTTTTTAGCTGTGTGTGCTTTCATCTGAGCAATATGCACATTGTGAACTGGGGTGTTGTCTTGGAGGAGGCAGACTGTTTTGGTCAGCAGGCCATGCCTCTCTGCTTTGATGGCTACCCACAATTTCTGCAGCAGAGAAGCATAGTATACCCAGGTGCCCTTTGCCAGAAAATCCCTCATCACTACTCTGTGCCAGTCACAAAAGACTGTGAGCATCACCTTGCCAGCTGAGGGTTGGACATAAGCCTTCTTTAGAGGTGGTATGTTATGCTTCCATTGCTTTGACTGGTCTCAGGACCATAGAGATAGATCTATGTTTCATTCTGTGTGATAAGTCCTCTTCATTTTCTTGGCACATTGCCAAAAGAGCCTGGGAGCAATTGACTTGTTCCTGCTCCTGAAAAGGCATCTGGGGAATCCATTATGTAGACAAGTTCTGCAGGTGCAAATTGTCATGCATGATTTTTTTCCACAGACCCTACACTTATCTTGACTCATTCCTGCTTCTGAAAGGGTGTGTGCCAGTATGCATGACACATATTCAGTGAGTAATTGGTTCACCATTAAACTCCTATATCCTATGCATTGTTACATCGGAGGGGGAGGCTAAAGTGCAGATTCCAAGACATGTCATAGAAATAAGAAATGCTCACCACCAATGTTTCTTCCTACTCCCATCCCACATATCTACAATATGCCCCTGTTAAATTCCTCCCCATCTCTAACACCCACTCTCCCTCTGAAATCTTGTGAATTCACCCACCTACCCACCCTCTCCAATCCCTGGTCCACTTCACTATATTACATTACCCTTTTCTCCTCTCTCTCTCCTTCTGAGGTAGTCGTATCTCACTTTTAATACTACAGACCTTTCTGTCCCTCAATACTACTCCCCTTTAAGTTGAAGGAGAGGTCTTGTCCTGCAAGTTGCTTGGTGACCTCACTGATGCTGGTGCCATATAAAAAGCATCCAATACACTCTGTAAAATGTTTGGTGTTAGAAAGGGGCAATCAGCTATAAAAACCACCCCAAAACAAACAGCAGAACTTGGTGTAATCTTCTGGCTGTTCTGATCAGGTTGCAACAGAGTGGACTTTGCTAAACAGTACCAAGGTGATATTAGACTGGGTAACAGATTAGGGATTAATCCTTTAGCATTCAGATTACACTGTCAAATGTAATCCTTATTTATTCCCATTGTTTTAAAATAATCATGCATTATCTTGTAGCTTTAAAATTTCAATGATGTGATGTTTATTTTAAGAATGACTTTGGAGGCAAGGGGTGAGAATCTGGATCTGGTTAGTTTGAACATAAAACAGACAAAATATAGGGGCAGGGCATGACCACTGCAAATGTAAGGGCCACCTCATTTCTTTTTCTTATGATTTTAATAACTTCCTTTTCTTGGGTTATATTCTTGAATTTTCTACTCTACTGGATAAGAATGGATGACTTATGAAGATGACAATGAGAGGCAACCTTCTGCCTTCATTTCCTTACTTGGTGAGTTTTCAGGGTTTTTATTTTTGTAAATTTTGCTTGTAATAAAAATAGGTATGGCTGCATAGTTAAGAAGTTTCTTTGCAATTATTTGATTCCAAGTTCAATTCCAGCTGTTATCTTAAGTGTCATCTACCAAACTTTCAGGTCAACCCAAGCCTTGAGAATGAAACAGGGCAAACAGGCAGGCTAGAAGCCACCAGATCAATCATATTCCTTCTTGGATAGTAGACTTAATCTGCTGCCCAGTTAAATATCACCAAATGGCCCTTAGCAGAGTTCACCCACTGCAAGGTTTCAAACCAGGTCACCTCTCTCTTTCCTGCCAGTTTTGAAAACTCTGTAAAAAAGAGTTACAGGTGCTCCTCTTACTCTCCAATTAACTCATTAAATTGATTAGACATGAATACATGAAAAATTTTTTTATTTCTAAGAAATACTTTTGATGGTGATATTTCTGTTGTGAAGGCTTGTAGACAATTTCTTCATCCCAGTATAAATATTGATTTCAAATTTCGACACAAGGCCAGCAATTACGGGGAGGGGATAAGTTGATTACACCCCACCCCAGCATGTAACTGGTACTTATTTTATCAAGCATGAAGTCAGAATTTGAGCTCAGAACATAAAGACAGACAAAATACTGCTAAGCATTTTGCCTGGCCTGCTGACGATTCTGCCAGTTGGCCATCTTCATTCCAGTAACAATATTGTCACCAGACTTCTTGATTCTTGAAACCTTTCTCCTGATTCAAATGTGAGAAATATTAAAAATTTTCTCTTTATTTTTTTTTTTGTTCTCATCTTTATGTGAGACAAAATTTAAATTCTTTGTTGAAATCTTCAAAAACTATTGTTAGAAATAAATAGTTGACCATGTCTCTATATTTCTATAGTCAAAAGATGAGCTGCTCTGTGAATGAACATCTCTCTCTAGATTTATACATGAATATTCATTGTCGGAACATTTTCAGTCTTTGCTTTCTCTCTATTTACGTGTAGATAATATGGGTGTATATTTTGTAGATCTAACCCAAGCAGTGTGATTTGTTTATTTGCATGATTATCGCTCTCTCTCTCTCTCTCTATATATATATATATATATATATATATATATATATATATATTTCTTTACTACCCACAAGGGGCTAAACACAGAGGGGACAAACAAGGACAGACAAACGGATTAAGTCGATTGTATCGACCCCAGTGCATAACTGGTTCTTAATTTATCGACCCCGAAAGGATGAAAGGCAAAGTCGACCTTGGCGAAATTTGAACTCAGAATGTAACGGCAGACGAAATATCGCTAAACATTTCGCCCAGCGTGCTAACGTTTCTACCAGCTCGCCTTATATATATATATCATCATCATCATCATCATTTAACGTTCGCTTTCCATGCTAGCATAGGTTGGACGGTTCAACTGGGGTCTGGGGAGCCCGAAGGCTGCACCAGGCCAGTCAGATCTGGCAGTGTTTCTACAGCTGGATGCCCTTCCTAACGCCAACCACTCCGAGAGTGTAGTGGGTGATTTTATGTGCCACCGACACAGGTGCCAGACGAGGCTGGTGAACGGCCACGCTCGGATGGTGTTTTTATGTGCCACCGACACAGGTGCCAGACGAGGCTGGCAGACGGCCATGCTCGGATGGTGTTTTTATGTGCCACCGACACAGGTGCCAGATGAGGCTGGCGAACAGCCATGATCGGATGGTGTTTGTTACGTGCCCACAGCACGGAGGCCAGTCGATGCGGTACTGGCTACGGCCATGTTCGGATGGTTTTCTTGTGTGCCACCGGCACTGGTACCACAAAGATACAAATTCCATTGATGTTCACCTATTTTGATTTGTTTTGATTTTGATTTTCACTTGCCTCAACAGGTCTTCACAAGTGTCACAAGAAGGAAGGTATGCACAGGTGGACTGACTACGTCCCAGGTAGGGGCCACGGGTTATGGCCTGACTAGTCTTGCCGGGTCTTCGGATGGTGTTTTTATGTGCCACCGACACAGGTGCCAGATGAGGCTGGCGAACGGCTACGATCGAATGGTGTTTGTTATGTGCCCACAGCACGGGGGCCAGTCGATGCGGTACTGGCTACGGCCATGTTCGGATGGTTTTCTTGTGTGCCACCGGCACTGGTACCACAAAGATACAAATTCCATTGATGTTCATCTATTTTGATTTGTTTTGATTTTGATTTTCACTTGCCTCAACAGGTCTTCACAAGTGTCACAAGAAGGAAGGTATGCACAGGTGGACTGACTACGTCCCAGGTAGGGGCCACGGGTTATGGCCTGACTAGTCTTGCCGGGTCTTCGGATGGTGTTTTTATGTGCCACCGACACAGGTGCCAGATGAGGCTGGCGAACGGCTACGATCGAATGGTGTTTGTTATGTGCCCACAGCACGGAGGCCAGTCGATGCGGTACTGGCTACGGCCACGTTCGGATGGTTTTCTTGTGTGCCACCGGCACTGGTACCACAAAGATACAAATTCCATTGATGTTCATCTATTTTGATTTGTTTTGATTTTGATATATATATATATATATATATATATATATATATATATATATATATATATATACACATGTGCACACACACACACACACACACACACACACACGTACATATATTGTTGACATAAAAATTTATAAACTTCAAGAGACCGTGAAATATTTCTTTCTGTTTTTGGTGAGGAGGAACAGTGGATCTCAAAGCAATTAAGGTTATAAATAATGGTACGTGGAGATAATGATATGAGATAAGGATGGAAGGTATCAGGCTTTAATAGTTTTCTACCTGATAAAAAGCTCACACATGGCTGTTGCTGAAATATATTCAGCTATACATCAATTATAAAGATATATGAATATAAGCTCAGCAACTCAAAGCTGGTGTGTGCTGCAGAAACAAATGTTGTGATCTACTACAAAAGCCCGATATCCTTCATCCTTGCATCATATTATATACTAGCAGTATCACTCAGTGTTGCTTGGGTTTGTTTCGACCCTTTCGAATTGGAATTTTTGAAAAGTAAAAATTTTGCATTATGCAACTTGTTATTCCCTTCAAGTGAACATTTTTCCAATTGAAATACACCGTGATGATCAAAAATCCGGCCTGCTAAAATTTGGTTAAAGTGATTCAAATTGCAGACTCAACGCAAAATGGTTACATTTAATTCAAAGCGTTAAAAATGTTATGAAAACAATTGATATGTGTTCACAAAGTCCAAACGATTAATACGTAAAAACCCTCCAGGCTACATCCTGAAAATTAATTTCTTTGCCGAATTTCTACAATGTTTACGGCGATTCATTTTTATATCTTGATTTTTTATTTTTCATGCAATTTATGCATGCTTGCATGCGTGGTGAACACAGTTCACGTCAAACAGCTGACTGAGTAAAGTTCACTATTCAATGCATGGGATAAGGCCTAAACAAACACATTATCGATTTTTGCACTTGTGAGATGAATTTTGGAACAGAAATAGCACAGTTCAATTTTCATTCGCCTCAACTTTAAGTGAACCATTTTTGGTGGTTCTACGATTTGTTGGCTAGGAGGAGATGTACCGGGAAGTTAAACACACAGACACAAAAGTTGAGTTTTATATATATATATATATATATATATATATATATACATACGTGTGTGTGTGTTCTTGTTTTCACATTATGTGACAGTCGCAATTAGCACTGTTACTGTAAATCTTCCATGTCTAAAATTTACTCCCACTTTGCTCTGAGAAACAATCGTTCCTACCAAGTCCTCCTTTGTGGAAGTCCTTCAATCTGACCTGATTGTTTTCAGTGAAGAAAGCTGTCAAACTACTGTCAGTGAGATAGAAAATTTTGATGCATTTTATTACAATTTACTTTTAATATGAGTCAGTATATTTTTATTGAACCCACTCCACTCTCTCAATAATTACATTAGACTGTGACATGACAGTCTTGCTAATAGTCATTTCAAAGACAATAAAACTAAAGATTATAATTAAGGTAACAATAGCCATGAAAGCAATAGAAGCTACTTTAGCAACAGAAACTGTGAGAATAATTCTCAATTCTTTTCATACAAAATATTGTCTGTTTGTGAAGAGGTATTGTTCTGTGTGTGTTTGTGTGTACACATTAATTATAGACACTAAACACTTCTGTAATTAAAAGATATTTCATATAAAATGAAACAAAATACTTTATTTCTAAGATAATCAAGATAGAACAGCTTCTAAAAGGGTTAAAATACGGACCCTGATTCTAGGATAGAAATTCCTTGTTTTAAAGTTGTCTAAAATAAAATCTTCCATCAAAATTTCATGTTATCTTTCATCTGTTTAAATCATTACACTGTGACCATGCTGGGGCACTGCCTTGAAAAATTTTGGTTGATCAAACTGACCCCACTGCTTAGTTTTATTTTAAGCCTCGGACTTATCCTATTGGTCTCTTTTTGCCAAACCACTAAGTTCATCATCATCATCGTTTAACGTCCATTTACCATGCTAGCATTGGTTTGAACGATTTTGACTGAGGGCTGGCAACCAGATGGCTGCACCAGGCTCCAGTCTTGATGTGGCAGAGTTTCTACAGCTGGATGCCCTTCCTAATGCTAACCATTCTGAGAGTGTAGTGGGTGCTTTTTACATGTCACCTGCACAGGGGCCAGTCAGGCAGTACTGGCAATGACCGCGCTCAAATCTTTTTACACGTGCCACCAGCACAATGCCAGTGAAGTGACGTTGGTAACGATCACACTCGAATGGTGCCCTTTTACGTGCCACGGGTACGGAAGCCTGTTCGCTGCTCTGGCAACGATCACGCTAGGATGGTGTTCTGTCAACGATCACACACGTATGGTGCTCTTTGCACCCCGCTAGCTCGGATACCAGTCATCGAAATGATTTTGATTTCACTTGCCTCAACAGGTCTTCGCAAGCAAAGTTTAGTGACCAAAGAAGGAAAAGGTATGCATAAGCAGGCTGGTTATGCTCTCATCTGGCTTGCCGGGTCTTCTCGAGCACAGCATATTTCCAAAAGTCTTGGTCACTAGTCATTTCCTTGGTGAGGTCTAATGTGCTTCACCACTTCATCCCAGGTCTTCCTCTTCCACAGGGTCCTTCAACCGCTAGGGTGTGGCACTATTTCACACAGCTATCCACATTCATTCTCACCACATGACCATACCAGTGCAGTCATCTCTCTTGCACACCACATATAATGCTTCTTAGGTCCAACTTTTCTCTCAAGGTACTTACACTCTGTCGAGTATGAACACTGACATTACACATCCATCGGATCATACTGGCTTCATTCCTTGCGAGCTTATGCATATCCTCAGCAGTCACAGCCCATGTTTCACTGCCGTGTAGCATGGCTGTTCGTACACATGCATCATACAGTCTACTTTTTACTCTGAGTGAGAGGCCCTTTGTCACCACCAAAGGTAAGACCTCTCTGAACTTTGCCCAGGCTATTCTTATTCTAGCAGCTACACTTTCAGTGCACCCTCCTCCGCTACTGACTTGGTCACCTAGATAATGGAAGCTATCAACAACTTCTAGTTTTTCTCCCTGGAATATGGCGGAAGTTGGTCTCTGCGCATTTTCAGTGTTTATCGCTCCGGAGCATCTGCTACATACAAAAACTATCTTCCTAGTTAGCCTTCCTATTACTGCACCTCTTATGTGTCCATAGCTTACACTGGGTACACCTTATAGAGATTCTACCTACGCCTCTACTACAGACTGAGCAGGGCCATCTACCTGAAGGGATTTGTGGTTTGCCTGCCATCCTACTTATTAGGACTTTGGTTTTAGCTAGGTTGATTCTAAGGCCCTTCGATTCTAATCCTTGTTTCCACACTTGAAACTTCTCCTCCAGTTCTGATAGCGACTAAGCGATTAGAGGAAGGTCGTCAGCATAGAGGAGCTCCCAGGGGCATCCTGTCTTGAATTCCTCCGTTATTGCCTGGAGGACTGTGATAAATAGGAGGGGCTGAGGACTGAACCCTGGTGGACCCCAACCTCTACCTTGAATTCTTCAGTGTACTCGTTGCTAACCCTTACCTTACTTACAGCGTCCCTGTACATGGCTTGCACAGCTCTCACTAACCATTCATCTATCCCTAGTTTCCTCATTGACTACCAGATAAGGGATCGGGGGGCCCTGTCAAAGGCTTTCTCCATGTCAACGAAAGCCAGGTACAGGGGGCTTATCTTTGGCTAGGTATTTCTCCTGCAGCTGTCTTACCAGAAATATGGCATCAGTGGTGCTTTTCCCTGGCACGAAACCAAACTGCATCTCATCCAAGTTGACTCTCTCCCTAATCAGTTGGGCTATGACCCTCTCCGTAACCTTCATTACCTGATCCAACAGCTTGATACCTCTGTAATTATTTGTATCTAGGGTGTCACCTTTACCTTTGTAGCAGTTAACTATTATGCTGCTACACCAGTCATTGGCTATAGCCGATACTACCAGATATTTTGAGCATCTCTGCAGTAATTCCTGATGGGAATAAGTTATGGGGATATAAACACACCAACACCAGTTGTCAAGCACTGGTGAGAAACAAACAGACAAAAGCACACACACGTGTGTGTCTATACACATGGGTTGGACAAAATAATGGAAACATCTAGCATCATAATTTTGAAATATCTATAAAACCATCAAAAGCTTGTTTATTTTTATGTTTTTTGATTTATTATTAGTGTTGCTTAATATGTTTTGCTAAAATTGCTGTTTCTTTTCGGATATCATCAGAAAAAGGTAATTAAAATTCATTAAAATGACAGATCTATCAGACTTTCAAAGAGGTCTGATGTTGGTGCTCGTATGGCAGACGCTGGCATAATGAAAACTGCCGAAATGTTTGGTGTGTCAAGAAGTACTGCCTCAAAAGTAATGACAGCCTTTGAAAAAGAGGGAAAAACCTCCTCTTCAAAAAAAAACTCTGGAAGAAAGCCAAAACTTTCAGATAGGGACCATCGGACTCTTATGCGAATTGTTAGAAAGGATCACAAAAGTACAGCTCACAAAATTACTGCAGAGCTTAATGACCACCCCAAGAACCCAGTTTCCACAAAAACTGCCCACCAGGAGTTGCACAAAGCCAGATTTCACAAGAGGGCTGCAATCAGAAAACCACTACTTTCAAGAAAAAAATGTTGCAAAGCATTTAGAGTGGAATAAAAATCTACAGAAATGGTCCCTAGAGTAGAGGAAGAATGTTATTTTCTAGTATGAGTCATCTTTTACCTTACTTCCAACCACTGGCCGAGTATACCAGTGGAGACAGCCAAAAGAAGCACTTGACCCAGACTATCTTCTTCCAACTGTTAAACATGGAAGAGGATATGTGACGATCTTGGGGTGGGGCTGTATCTTGGAAATCTGCTGGTGCAATGATTTTCCTTCATGCAGAATTAAAAGTCAAAACTAAGCATTTTATCTGAGCAAATTCATCTTATGGTTGTGGAACTGTTTCCAGAGGGAAATGCAATCTTTCAGGATGATAATCCACCAATTCACACAGCTAAAGTTGTTACTGAATGGCACGAGGAACATTCTAGTGAAGTTGAACATCTTATCTGGCCACTGCAGTCCCCAGATCTCAATATTATTGAACCTTTATGGTGCATTTTAGAAAAACAGTTAAGAGTCGATATCCTCCACCTTCATCACTACAAGAACTGGAGACTGTTTTAGCTAAAGAATGGACAAAAATTTCTTTGGAAGTAATTCAAACTTTGTACAAGTCTATACCTCATAGAATTCAAGCTGTAATTACTGCCAAAGGTGGTCCTACCCCATATTAAAATAAATTTGTTTGAAATTTTAAGGTGTTTCCATTATTTTGTCCAATCCCTGTGTGTGTATGTATATATATATATATATATATATATATATTATATATATATATATACACACACACACACACACAACAGGCTTTTTTTCAGATTCTGCCAACCAAATCCACTCACAAAGCTTTGGTCAGCCTGAGGCTAGTGTAGAAGACACTTCCCTTAGGTGCCACCCAGTGGGACCGAATCTGGAACGATGTCATTGAGAAGCAAGTTTCTTAACTCACAGCCATGATTCCAAGTAACAGATTAATAACAACAGAGTTATTTTACTAACTGCAACAAAGCAGTCTGTCTCCACAGAAACATGGCAACAAAAGAGTTAACGGTCTTTGCTAGAATGCTGCACTACAAAAGCAGTCACAAATTTTTAACCCGGCATAGAAAACAAAATATATAAATATGATTCATAACTGAAAATAAATCACGTCAAGTTTAAAAATAATAAAATACATTATCAGAATGTTTTTTAAAAAAATGGTTTTGAACAGGTATTGACAAATTGTTTTTGCATTTGCAGGCTGCATGGTGTGTTAATGTGTGGACAGGGGGCCAGATTAATGCCACAGAAAACTTTGGAATGTGGGAGGCTAGAAAACCATTTTGGTTTATGCCAATTTTTAATCCAAGAATTCAGTTTAGTCACATGATCATGTGATATTGGTTTCAAATTTTGATACAAGGCCATCAAGTTTTGAGGAAGGGGAGAAGTCTATTCCATTGACCCCAGTGCATAACTGGTACTGATTTTATCAACCTTGAAAGGACGAAAGGCAAAGTCAGCGTTGGTGGCATTTGAACACAGAAGGTAAAGACAAATGAAATGCCAGTAAGCATTTCACCTGGTGTGCTAACGATTCTGTCAGCTCCCTGCCTTTGGATCACAGCACTGACCAGGCTATCAGATGCTGTTACACATTGCTGGTCACAATGCACCGTCACATTATCTTAGACTTCAAATGACACCCCCCTATTGGCTAAGCGATCAGACCAACGTTCCCTGCAGATCGAAAGGGAGACCGGTGCAAAGCGAAATGAAATGCTTTGCTCAAGAATACAATGCACTGCTCTATCTAGGAATTGAACTCATGATCAAGTAATTGTTAGTGCAACAGCCTAACCACTAGGTCATGCACCTTCACAGTTACAATATATTTCAATAAAAGCATTTTTTGAATCTACAAAAAAAGGACACAATGAATCTCTAAAATATCAGAATTAATAACACGATGCACTGAATGCAGATATGAGAAAGAGAAAAAATTATTTCCTTTTAATACAAACAAATGTTGGACCAATATGAAACGTGATGCTGTTTGTTGCTTGAAAGATCATCAATATTAGATGCCAAGCTTGGTGGTGCCAATATCAAGACATCATCTTGACAGGCCTCATACAAGGTGGGGGAAATCTCTATGATTTTCTGTTTGAAGCTGGTCTTCTCACAACTGTAACTGCCTTTCAAATGCTACAATATTGCAACATATCTCATGTTTCAGCTGTTGTTTTCCCACTAAAGTTGTAAGTTCAAAGTCATTGAAACAAGACGTAATGTCCACAACAAATGCCAATGTTCTAATCCAATTTCTATTGAGAAAATACAAAACAATCCACATTTCTGCTTTCAAGGAACATTACCTTCTCTTTCTGTGATGGAAATACTCTTTCCATTATTGACTCTCATCTTAGGCACCAAACATTGCAGAAATAGACCAGTCCCCCATTTTGTTTTTGTCTGTAACCAGTAAAAAACATGCTGAAACTGGTGAGGATTTGAACTATGAGACAGGATCATATCCACGATCGTAATAATAATATCCTTAACATTCTCTCTCATCTTTCCCCTCTCTACTGTATCCTCATCATTACTATTCTGATATGCTTCACCCAACTCATCCACCCCTCAACACTTGTTCTTCATTCATTAGTCACCCTCTCATCCATTCCTCATCTCTCACTCTCTCCTACTCTTATAACCTCAACCCACCCACACACCATGTTCTTCATCCCCCCACTCAACTCTTCTCGTCTTGTACATTGAAGGTCATCACCACTATTTTTATCAATTCCTTGGTCCATTCCAATCACCCCCACCCTCTCTTTTCTAAAAGTGAGTAACCATGTGGCCCCTCTTCAGCAAGAAACCTGGTCTGCTCTGGCCCATTTGTTCATATTTTTACATCTTCTCACCTCTTTGCATAACCCTTCCTCTCCCACCATCAAGGTTCATAGTTTTCTAAAATGCAAAGTAACCTCACAAGTATTGGCAGAATAAAAAAGCATTCAGTACACGGAAAGTCATTCAGCCATAGAAATCAAAGTAAGCAACAGAGCATAACGCAGTCCTTGCCACGCCACTGCCTCACTGCATTCTGTCAAACCATCTAACCCATGCCAACACGAAACAAGCACACTAAATGATGATCAGTCTCTAAAACTTAGCACATAAGGCACAAACATGGCTTTGTGATAAAAAGTTTGCTTCTCAACCACATGGTTCTGGGTTCAGCCCCGTTGCATGGTACCTTGAACAAGTGCCTTCTATAGACTCAAGCTGAATGAAGCCATGTCAAAGGATTTGGTGGATGGAAACTGAAAGAAGTCTGCTCTGTGTGTGTGTGTGCATATATATATATATATATATATATATATATATATATTTTACTGAGGTACACGGGGGCCATGGTATTGGCACCCGGAATGATGAGGGAACTAGGCTACTGGAGTTCTGTGATGCATGTAACCTTTTAATCTGCAACACTAACTTCAAGAAGCCAGACAGCCACCTGATAACCTATCAATCAGGGGACTCTGCTAGCCAGATTGATTTCATCCTTACCAGACAGCAGGACACAGGGTTGCTCTTAAATACAAAGACCCTCCCGGGGGTGAGGAATGTACCCCCCACCATAGGCTAGTCATTAGTGACTTTAGGCTCGAGGCCAGAAGGATATAAGAAAGCAGACCAATCCAAAAAAGAAGGATTTGGAAGCTAAAGAACCCTTCACATGGTCAGAGATTTAGAGACATCCTCATCAAGAAATTTGATGAAAGGGAGGAGGAGCTACAGACATCAGATATAGAAGGTAGCTGGAAATTCCTATGGGACAGCTTGCCGAGTGTCACAGACCAAGTCTGCGGATGGTGCAAAGTCCCTTCCAGACCTAAAGTTATGTCGTGGTGGAATAGTACGGTAGACAAAGCCATTAGAGCAAAGAAACAGGCCTGGAAAGCTTGGAGGGATGGGGGTAGCAGGGAACTGTGCCAGGTAGCCAAAAGGGAGGCTGGGCGGCAGGTATATATAGCCAAGGGCGAAGCAGAAAAGAAGAAGTTTGCCAATGTTCAGCGACGTGAGGACCAAAGAACTGAGGTATTTCGTATTGCTAGACAGTGTGTGAGAGAAAATAGTGATGTTACAGGAGAGAAATGTGTTCGCATGGATGATGGTGCACTTGCTTTCAATGTTTCTGAAAAGAAAGAGGCTTCGAGAAGTCATTATGAGAGACTGCTGAATGTGGAAAATGAATGGGAGGAGGAGAGCCTGCCAAATGTTGACCCAGTAGAGGGACCAGCTATCCAAATAGACAGCTCCCTGGTAGATAAAGCAATTAAGGGTATGAAGCCAGGAAAAGCCCCTGGCCCATCAAGAATCACTGCTGAGATGCTTAAAACATCTGGTGGTGTGGGCTATGGCCTAGTCACCCGCATTGTAAATCAGGTAGTTCATGATGGAGCCATACCCAATGACTGGCATAGCAGCACTATAGTCAACTGCTACAAGAGTAAGAGTGATGCTCTAGATAGAAATAACTACAGGGGTATTAAACTGCTGGATCAGGTGATGAAGGTCATGGAGAGGGTCATAGCCCAACTCATTAGGGAGAGAGTCTGCCTAGATGAGATGCAGTTTGGTTTTGTTAGTTAGTTAGTTAGTTAGTTAATTTGGCTCAAAAGCAAATAGCAAGGCCATGTAGGGGGACATGGAGTTAAGTACAGGGTGGTGTTCATGTAAAGAGTTCAGGCCACTTGAGGTCCAGGGAGGCTTTGAACAAAGCGGTCGTCGGCATCTTCACCATCTCGTCTGGCAGCTTGTTCCATGGATCCGCAAACCGGACGGAGTAAGCTCCTCTCCTTCGATTGAGATGAAATCATCGCAGGTAGAGCTTTTCGGAATGACCCCGCAGCCGATGCTCTGGAGCAGGAGTGAAGAACAGCTCTTTCGAGAGGTTACACTTTCCGCTTATGATGTTGTGGGCGAGAATGAGATCACCACGGCGGCGGCGTTTTTCAAGAGAATAAAGGTCGAGCATCCTCAGCCTTTCTTCGTAGGACAAATTTTTGAGACCATGAACCATGCGGGTAGCCAGCTTCTGGACTCTTTCGAGATGCTGTATGTCTTTGAGGAGGTAAGGAGAAGAGGCTTGAATCCCATACTCCAATATGGGTCTCACCAGCGTGACATAGAGTGGTAGGAATATGGCTGCTGTGAGCATTCCGAATGACCGTCGAATCAAGAACAGAATTCCGCGTGCTTTGTTGGCAGCATGGACGCACTGGGCCGAAGGCGAAAAGGAGGAATCCACCAAGATACCCAGGTCCTTTACTGGATCAGTCCTCTCCAGCAGCAGACGACCCGGCTCGAAATCAAGTTGAGTTGCAGGAGTAGAGCCGACAGGCAGATGACAGCACTTTGACACGTTCAGACACAGGTCCCAATCATTAGACCACTTCCAAATTTGGTGGAGGCATCGACGAAGATCCTCTATATTACCGCGAGGAGCGACCAGTTTGATATCGTCGGCAAATAGAAGGGTGTGTTGCGTGAGGTCGTCGGGCAAGTCATTTATGAAGACTAAGAACAACAAGGGCCCAAGCACTGAACCTTGAGGCACGCCACTGCTCGCACTGGAGACGTCGGACTGCGAACCATTAACTTGGACTTGGAAGGAGCGATCTGAGAGGAAGGCACCAACCCATCGTACAATATCCGGATGGAAACTATATGCTTGAAGCTTGACAAGTAATAGGCGGTGGTTTACCGAGTCAAAAGCTTTGGCAAAGTCCAATAAAACGATGTCAACAGCATCACTATCATCGAGGATGCGCGTCACCAATTCTTCCATTACTAGTAAGTTGGTCAAGCATGATCTCTTCGGCACGAAGCCGTGTTGGGAATCAGAGATAGAGGCTGTGTTTAGGAGGTAGAGCATCATACTTTTCTTAAGGATGGTTTCGAATATCTTGCTGATTATTGATGTAAGGGAAACCGGTCGGTAGTTAAGCGGGTCTTCGCGGCTCCCTTCCTTGAAAATTGGGCAGATTATCGCTGTTCTCCAGTCTGCAGGTATAACACCCATCGCCAATGACATCTTGAATAGTCGTGTTAAGGGCTCGCAGATGACCGGAGCCAACGCTTTGATAACCCGTGGGTGTATGCCGTCAGGGCCGTGACCCTTGTTGACATCGAGGCCTTGAATAACACGTTTGACTTCGTCCCGCGTGATGACCAATCGAAGCATTGGAGGTACCGATCTATCAAATGGAGGGGGTTCACGACCATCATCTTGTTTGAAAATAGTTGAAAAAGTCTCGGCAAATAATTGACTCTGTTGATAAGGGTCCTCAATCGATACGCCTGTTGAGTCTACCAACGTTGCAATCTGGTTGTTCAAGCGGGAATTCCGCTGGACATGGGCAAAGAAGGTTTTTGGATTGCTACTGGCATTTGCCGCGATTTTGTATTCATAACTGAAGCGTTCTTTCTTTTCAATTTTCACGGCTCGGTCTCGTTGAGTTTTGTACACCTCAAAAGCTGCAGTCGAATCCAGATTTTTGAATTCAGCCCAAGCAATATCTCTGAGTCGATGTTCTCGTTTAACCTTCTTCGTCACCCAGGGCTTGTGTTTCTTCTTCTTGGGAAGCCCAACGGGAACTGCCTGGTCAGTCAAACAGATTACATATGCTTTGAGGGATGACCAGAGTTCGTCAACTGAGGACAACGTCATCAGGGATCGCCAGTCCAGAAGCGCGGAAGCCTCGGTTAGAATTTCAAGATTAATTGTAGAGAAGACTCTACGTGGCAGCGAAGTAGTCGTGGGCGTAGAAAAAGTTGTGTGCATGACGAACTTCAGGACCGCATGATCACTCTTGGCAAGAGGGGCACACACAGATACGTCTGACACTGATCTTGGATAGCGGGAGAATACCAGATCTAGCACGGATGGCTGCTGCCCAGACCGATGCCTTGTCGGGTAGAAGCACTACTGATGCCATATTCCTGGTTCGACAACTTCAGGAGAAATACCTAGCCAAAGATAAACCCCTCTACTTAGCTTTTGTGGACTTGGAGAAAGCCTTTGACAGGGTCCCTCGATCCCTTATCTGGTGAGCAATGCAGAAACTGGAGATTGAGAAATGGTTAATAAGGGCTGTACAACAATGGGTTGAACAGCTCAATAGAAACTGGCAAGGCCAGGAAGGGCATTAGGTTCCATTGTCTGTTTTGGTTTCTATGGCTGGATGCCCTTCCTAATGCCAACCACGTTACAGAGTGTATTGGGTGCTTATTCGTGACACCAGCAGCACCAGCACCCACACCAATGCTCTTTCCATGACACCATGGTTTTAAAATCTCAATTCTGATGTGGTGGGCAGGTCTTCTTGAGTACAGCAATGCACCACATTTATCTATGTAATATATTGAAGTACAAGAGTGCTGATATATTTTAGACACTACATGTACAGTGGGCACACCTTTCATCAACTCTCAACTGGTGATCATGGTTTCAGCACCTTTTAACAATATTCGTTTCTGCAGTTGTGCCAGGCAATACTGATGCTACCAAGGAATAACTGGGTTGTTTTGGCCCACCCTCTTAAAACGTCTTCTTGATTATCATCTTATGCAGCTACCATGTCAAACTAATTGTAACTGTGACCACCCGAACCATGTAAAAATAATTTGGCTTTGCTATGCAGTGTTTGTCTCATTTTTCTCGTTGCATTCTGCTTTCACGTGTATCTGCCGTAACCATGACGAACCACTTTTCGCTTGCCTTTATGTTCAATGTTTTGCTGTCCATCTGAAATCTAATGCCAACCAGATCTTTCAACACAGTGGATCTTTCTATAAACCCATGGCAGCCCACCTCTATTTGAAGCAACAATTCCGTAAGGCCTCTCATTTCATACTGGTTTCCAAAGGCTTCGTTAATTGAACAATCAAAGAAATTTTTTGTCAAGACAGACCATGCAATAAAGTCAGAGTATTGCTTTTGTTATTGAAATATGGCTTGAGAACCAAAGCATTTCATTCAAATCAACCTGCACCATGAAGGTATCTGGGGATTGTCTTTTTGTTTATGCTCCTACATTCTCATTTCTGATCCTTCGTGTGGAAGTTAAAAGAGAACAACCTGACGTTCATTCTCATTGCATTATTACTGCTGCATCCCTAAGAAAACCCATGATTTGGTTCTGCTGCCAGTCTTACTCTGCAATAGATCACTAAAACAATCTGCTAGAACATAACCTTTACACCAATGACAACCAAAGGCTTCACTCCATCCCCAGCATTTATTGTTGGTTGAGATGGAAGTATATTCTACATTGTGCTTCGTAGAAATCCTAATTTGGCTAATTCCATTTCCCACAACTTTTGTGCTTGCTCTAGATGGATCCTATATTGTTCTTACACACTAGCATTCTGATTCTGCTGCTTTTGCCTCACCTGTCTCCCTTTTTTGATGCAAGAAATTTCGTTGATCCCAGTATCTTGGCCACCTTTATCATTCAGCTGAGAAAACAATTTGTCCTGTGTAATTCCATGCCTTCATCTCGTGTTACCTCCTTTCATTTCCAGAGTCTCCACAACCTCTGCAATTTTTCTCATACTCCATATGGTTCTAGTCAATACTATTGGTTTAGTCGCACGAACAGTGAAACCCATCAAATCCCATAGCATTGTGTGTCAGTGGGTTTTTGCTACCTTAAACTCTTCCGACAATGATGTTAAAGACAACTGGCATTTTACTGTAGCACATATACAGCTCAAGTCTTGTAAACTATGGTGGTAGATCAAACCACCCGCAACAATGAATTATATCCTCTTATAGACAGCAAATAATGTGGTTTACTTGTTTAAAACAAAGCGACATTGTTTCTGCTAATAAATTTGAACGAGTTCACCTGGAAGCATGTGTGGACAGGGAGAGCATCTCCTACATACTAATGGAATGGTCCTACTTCCGGTATTCATGTATACCAGAGTTTGGTTTGCACAGAAACGGAACTTTGGGGGCCACTCTTCATGATCCCTCAATGTTGCAGTGTGAAACGTGTAGAGTAGGGGGGGGGTCATTCACGGATAAGATATGCACAGTAAACCAATATTTGATTGCCTGTCCATCCATGTTTAGGAAAATACTTGTTCACCGTCCGCACGTTTGTCCCGTGTGCTCAGTTAATCAGAATATTTCCTTACAGTCAGCAATAAAACAACATGATTAAGGAAGGGAAACTGCAGCAGAAAACTAGGGCACTCGTTTGTTGCAACTTGTAAAATATAAACAAGACAAGAGAACTGTACACACACACATATATAAACGAAAAAAAATGTGTTGTAAATAAACAAAGGACAGGTAAAAAACATACAACGTATACTGAATGTATGTGTATTGTATATAAGCACAGCTTTATACACATAATCAGACTATCGCACTTGGGGTAAGTGTACACGTTCACTTGGTAATATGGAAAGAAACAAAATGTCCCTAAAACCATTAAATTTTGTGATTACAAAAATGGTTTTTAATCATTTGAATATTTATTTAGATCGCTGCGAATTGTGACGGTTTCAGTGTTAAAAGTTTAAGGACGGCTGGTAGAGGGGTAGAAATGGCTCGATAGATTGATTGGTATATAGAATATAGATCGATATTTGGATGGATAGATGAGAATATGTTTATTCTCTCATTCATTCATCCATCCGTCTAAATGTTTAGACAGAAAAAAGGGAAAACCTAGATCAGGAGTGAGTACTGAGTAAGCAGGCGTGTGTGTGTGTGTACACTAAACGAAATCAATTGAAAACAAGAACACAGAAGAAGGAAGAAGTGTAGGAACAATAAACACGACTACTTACTGTTATATTGAACTCCTTTTGCGAATTTCCGCTGAAGTTGGGCCCCCATGGGTTGGTGTCCAGGTGGAGTTGCTGGTTTGATTGGCTCATTGCCACCAAGAAGTTTCCGAAAAAGAGACATATTGGTCTGTGTGTGTGGAATATGGATATTTATTCAGAGGTTTCCTTTTTCTTCAATGATTTTTAAAACTATTTTGCAAACTTTCCTTTTACTTTTGAAATTCTTATACTGTGTTTCCTGCATTATCTATAACTGACCTTTCACAAAACCTCAGCAAATACTCGATATTGGCCTCATTTTGCGGTCGTCACTGGCTTCAAGCAAAGCACAATCACAGATTGCTTATAAATGTCCTTATCTGTCTTTTCTCCAATCTATTTCCGTTGTTTTCTGCGGCAATGTGTCGAGATAGAGCAACAGGGTAACTTGCCAACAGGTAGGAGAATCTCAAAGAAAACTCAGGCATAGAAACGTGTTGTTTTTTTCCTTCATGACCATTTATCCATTTCAAGTTGGAATTTCCGAGTATATTTTTCTTCTTCTTTTTGTTTATATGAAAAGGGGGGATGTCCCAATCGAACAGGTTTCTCCTTACATTGTTGTTGCTTCGATGAAAAGAAAACTAAATTTAGATGAAAAATTAAAGAGAGATAAGAGAAGAAATGTACGCGTTAAAGTATTTTATGAATCCAGACGCATTCCACTAAATTGGTGAAAGACTTGAATGTCAAGAGAGGAATAAGTTGAATCTGGGAATCAGAATCCAGGCTGGAATCGCCACCAAATCAATAAATTGACAAGTTTTCACAAATAAACCTGTTTCTCTCTTCTCACACACCGTCTCTCTCTTCCCTCTCTCTTTATTTACATCTCAGTTCAGCATATCATTGTACTAAAATTATATATGTATATATTTTTAAAAACATTATATCAAAATTGCTCAGAATTCTTGCTGTTGTTTATCTCATTCGTTCTGCGACAGTCAAAGACATTCTTCTCCAGTTTCCTCTGCCAAGCAAATACGATTTCGTCATCAGGTTGCATAAAAAAGCCTTAAATTAATGTTGCCGAAACGAAACTTTATTTGTTCCATCGCCAACCAGCTTCTAATTATCAAGCTATTATGAATTCGTCATCAGGTTACCAAAATAATTCTTGGTGAAACGAAACTTCATTCGTTCTGTCGCCAACCAAGACTTGGCAGCTTTTTTTCTATCAAGCAAATACCATTTCAGGTTGCATAAAGAAGCTTAAATTAATCTTGCCGAAACGAAACTTCATATTAACATACTTCGTGACATGAATAATTATGCCGATGACAGTATATATGGAATTAATTATATAACATAAACAAATCGATTATTACTTTTTTCTTTGATTATTAATGTTAATACAGAGTAGTTATCAGTGTGAAAAAAAATTTATTTTACTCAATCTCATTATGTTTTATTTGTAATTTTGTAATATAAAAGAAGAATTGCAGATAGGATGGCGGGATATGTGAAAAGCTCGCTAATTCAAAGTATGAAAAAATTTAATTTATTCGATTTTAAGAATGGATTAAACATCATCCGAAGACCGATGCTCCGTGAGTAATGAAATTAATTTATCATCTTCTGCTGGGAATCTTTAAATGAAATTATTTCTGTAAAAAGCAAACGAAAGTTATTTTCACCGGCGAATGTTAAATGCAAAAGTACAAGGTTAATTAATTTCAGTTCGCTTGTGAAGAATATTTTATTTCGGTTAATGCGATTATGAGTTAATTTATTTCGTGAAAATATTAACTTTCGAATTGTGATCTCAATTTTAATTGTTATTATTAATGTTTTAAAGAGGAATTTGTACATATAAATACATCGCCTCAATAAATGTTTCTATAAACTTCTTTAGTTTAGAAATTGCCTCATTGTAAATCATTATGGTCACTCTGTTGTAAATATAAACATATTTGAATTAACATAACCTCCACACACACATATTATGCCAAGGTTTTAAGCTTTGAAATCGTTGCACAAACTTTCCTCGTTGGGCATTTTCGACATAGCAGTAAGGGGAGGTCACTCTTAGCACTGCTCACAAAGTGACTCGTTTCAATTAATTGATCGCAGCAAGGTTAACGCCTTGCCTAACTATCCAACCAGGTGCATCAACTTTAGTCCCTGTTTCTCAACGTACTTCTGCTTTCCTCAAGGAAATTCTCTGAACGAAACGTCAGAACTCTGCTCTTCTCTCATCATGAACGTGTGTTGTTAAAAAAGTTGAAAAAAAAAAATTTTAATTTGATCACACTAGGCAATGCTCATCGTCTCCCCAGCTGTTGTGGATACGCTTGGGTTAATAAAAATATATTAAAAGAAAAGAAAGAACTCTCTCAGAGTGACAGTGCTTATCACCATTGTAGCTGTTTAGGATAACATACGTCATGAAAAACATTAAAAAAAAACCCCTTTCCTTTTCGTCTGTCTGAAAAAGGCGGTGTTTGTCACCTCTAGTTGTTATGGGGCCCAGGTATAAAGAGTTAGAAAGGAAGGTAGTAATGGAACCAAAGTATTTAGTTTAGTGTCTGGAAGTTGAGAGACCCATGCAGTATGATTAGTAAAACAAAGAGGACGTCCATTGGCAGACTTTTGGTGAAGCTTACCCCTCAAGTATACAACTTTTCTGAGAGGACGTATAAAATAATTATGCCTTAATTGTGCGGTATTTTTGTTTCTTGTTTTTTTTTTGTTTTGTTTTTTTGTTTTTTTAATAGCCAAAAAATAGAAAATTTGAAAACAACTTAAAAGAGCCATTAAACTCAACGATCGTGCTTCTGGGTACTTCGCTGACAGACAAATTCCACTTGGATAGGGCATCAGTATATTTGGCAAGTGGTGTTCCCAGAAGTTCCGGAATCTGTTCTTGACTACTCAATTAACAGAAACATTCTGAGTCAAGTAACTTTTCCCTTAAGACATCCATAAACGGTGTCAACATGTGAGAGCTGATTATCCTATACTTGATTCGTTCTTGGCCATTGTATGAACGGTGAATCCACTGCCTGATGATTTAGTCACAGCAAAAACGGTTGTACTCATGTTTTATTTTTTTGTCAGAGTTTCTAAAACTCTGAAGAAAAAGTTGAAAGAAACCATAACTACTGCACTATTGCAGCTGGAAGCTGTGCAGCAAGGTATTACATTGTCCTCGGGTTTGAGATCTGGTCTGAATACTTGCAACAAAATGCATTCTGCTAAAAGTACCTAAAGCAAGGTAGAAGTACTAGACCAAATGATTGATTAAATCTACCAACCAAGAACCAATACAGTCCATTCAATGCGCTTCTATGCAGTTTCTGTTAATCAATTTCACACACAGTTGCTGAGTAAACCCATGTCTGTGTTAAATGGTGCTGGCTGAATGTACCTTGTAAGATCGAATCTGAAATGACGTAATTGTAAAGGAAACTTTTTGACCACATAGCCATGCTTGCACTCATTTGAACTCTACCTATATGAACTGATCATGATCATCATTATCATCATCGTTTAACATCCACTTTCCATGCTGGCATGGGTTGGACGGTTTGACTGACAACTGGTAAGCTGAGGGGGCTGCATAAGGTTATAATCTGATTTGGCAATGTTTCTACAGCTGGATGCCCTTCCTAGCTCCAACCACTCTGAGAGTGTAGTGGGTGCATTTTACATGCCACCGGCATGGGACACATTGACATGTCACTGGCATCGACCACAGCTATTGGTCTCACTTGGCTTGATGGGTCAACACAAGCACAGTATATTGCCAAGGGTCTCAATCATCTGCCACTGCCACCATGAGACCCAACACTCGAATGGTGCTTTTTACATGCCACCAGCACAGGTGTCAGTCAGACAGCTCTGGCATTGGTCATGACTATGATTTCATTTGGTTTGACAGGCGTTCACACATGTACAGCATATCGCCCAACGATTGAAGGGTGCTTTTAAATGAGCCAGTTAAATGACACTGGCATCGGCCATGACTACGATCTCACTTGGCTTTCCAGGTCTTCTCAAGTACAGCATATCTCCAAAGGTCTCAGTCGCTTGTCATTGTCTCTGTGAGGTCCAACATTCAAAGATCATGCTTCACCACCTCATCTCATGTCTTTCAGGGTCTACCTCTTCCACAGATTCCCTCCACCATTAGAGTGTGATGTTTCTTCACACAGCTGTCCTCATCCATACACATCATGTGACCATATCAACGCAGTCATCTCACTTGCACACGGCATCTGATGCTTCTTTTGTCCAGCATCTCTCTCAGGATGCTTACACTCTGTCATGCATGCACACTGAGATTACACATCCAGCAGAGCACGCTAGCTTCAATTCTTACAAGCCGATACATGTTCTCAGCAGTCACAGCCCATGTTTCACTGCCGTGTATCATGGCTGTTCACACACGGGCATCATACAGTCTGCCTTTCACTCTAAGCAAATGGCTCTTTGTTACCAACAGAGGTAGGAGTTCTCCGATCTTTGCCCAGCCTATTATTCCTGCAGCAAGTCTCTCAGAGCATCCACCTCTTCTATTGACTTGGTCACCTAGGTAACGGAAGCTATTGACTACTTTTAGTTTTCCCCACTGGCATGTAATGGAATCTATTTTCTCTATGTTTTTGGTGTTTATCGTACCTGTGCACCTTCCACACAAAAAAACTATCTTCCCTGTTAACCTTCCTCTGATATTGCTGCACCTCTTATATGTCCATAGCTTATAGCGGGTACATCTTATGGAGTTTCTACGAACACCTTTACTACAGATGAAGCAGGGCCATCTACCTGAAGGGATTTGTGATTTGTCCACCTTCCTACCTACTAAGACTCTGGTTTTTGATAGATTAACTCTAAGACCCTTCGATTCTAGACCTTACTTCCACACCTGAAATTTCTTCTCTTGTTCTGGTAGTGATTCAGCTATAAGAACAAGGTCATCAGCAATGAGGAGCTCCCAGGGGCAGCTTGTCTTAAATTCCTCTGTTATTGCCTGGAGGATTATGCTAAACAAAAGGAGGCTGAGGACTGATCCTTGGTGGACCCCGGAATTCTTCGCTATACTCGTTGCCAACCCTCACCTTACTGACAGCCTCCCTGTACATGGCTTGTCAACCACTCATCTATTCCTAGTTTCCGCACTGACCACCAGATAAGGGATCAGGGGACCCTGTCAAAGGATTCTTCCATGTCAACAAAATCCAAGTACAGAGGTTTATCTTTGGTTAGGTATTTCTCCTGCAGTAGTCTTACCAGGAATATAGCATCAGTGGTGCTTCTCCCTGGCACAAATCCAAACTGCATCTCATCTAAACTAACTCTCTCCCTAATTAGTTGGGCTATGACCCTCTCCATGACTTTCATCACCTGATCCAACACTTTGATACCTCTGTAATTATTTCTATCTAAGGCATTTTCTTTACCTTCATAGCAGTTGTCTATGGTGGTGCTACACCAGTCATTGTAACTCGTTCGTGTATCACTTGGTTAACTATACGGGTGACTAGACCATAACCTACACTGCCAAATCTTTTAAGCATCTCAGCAGTGATTCCTGATGGGCCAGGGGTTTTTCCTGTCTCATATCCTTAATTTATCTACCAAGGAACTGTCAATTCGGATAGCTGGTTAGGGCAACATTTGGCAGACTCTCTTTCTCCCATTCATTCTCTTCATTTAGCAACCTTTCATAGTGGCATCTCCATGTCTCTTTTTTTGCAGCATCATTAAATGCAAGAGAGCCATCATCCATATAGACACATTTCTCT